>NC_054560.1:6995482-7019259 GCF_017654505.1 Polyodon spathula
CACAAGTGAAAAGAAACAAAAGCGCATTGAAAAATGTTACGCAAAAGGCTCAAAACCTAAAGGTATTTTTGTGTTGTTGTTTTATCAAGATATTCGGACAAGAGACCAATCCTGTGCATCGCCTAGCACTTTGAACCATTATCCAGGTTTCGTTATGAGCCTTCCTTGTATGTGTTCTATACAGATGCGGTATGGGTTTTGTTATATAAGCTGTGGTAGGAGTTTATTGAAGTTTGTTGTAAAACCTGGAATGGCTCAAACAACCGCTATGCAGTGGGAATCGTGGTGCCAATTTTAATATATTCCTTTTTTCTGTAATCTTGGAAAAATCAGTTATAAAACATAATTCCAACATTCAAAAAATTACTAATACAATAATACAGTAAACTTTACTAATGTGTAAAAAAAAAAAAAAAAAAAAAAAAAAAAAAGCTTGTATTTGTTATTGTTATTATTTTTATAATTGTTTAAGAGTTGAAGACAATATAACACTATGGTAGATCAGTGTTTAAACATTACACTATGATTGTATATTAGAATAGCGGGCTATTTTTATATTATGCAACTTTCAATCTGCACTCTACAGTAACAAAAACTGTACATTTATAATAGATGTATATGCAAATCAAAGCTGCAAACAGAGTAGTAGTGCATGCATGTAGTTCAATGATAGAAACAGGTTGTGCAGGGAGATCATTTTTTTATTGTTATTGGCGATAAGATTATAGCAATTTGAGTGCAAATGTTGTGATTCGATAACAAAATACAACAGGTTGGATTATATTTTACCATCAAACTCTAGAATGCTCTTTTTTTCTTGTGGAAATCAAGAAAAAAAAATGGTGAAAGTTTGATGTAAAAAGCATCTCACAAGTGTAAGCTGAAGAAATCCAAGGATGAAATTTCGATGGACATTTTCAAGTTTCACCAAAGATCTTTGTAAATAAAACTGTCCATTTTGAAAAATGTTGGTCATTTTTGTGCGGCGATGTTGATTTTGTTTGTTTGTGAGTCACCAGGGGGGTTATCCAGCGGTGCTCGTGTGTCTCGCCATTTTAGATCTTGAAAGTCATTGTGCAATTGTGATTACACTTGGTACTGACACTCCTTAGCACCACGCCCAGGGCATTCTGGTATAGCCAATAGAACTGCTGTCTAAACTGTGTTAAGCTAAGCACAGGAATTGCTCACAAGTTCTTTCACATGTTCCAGCTGTAGGTTACAACACCCCTTATTTTTACAATTCTGACACCCGATTGGCTAAGCTGTTTATTGAGGCTATATCTTAGCAGGCGCCTGTGCATGATCCTTTCTTTCAGCTGTCTTCATAATGATCTGCTGCCATCTGTCATTTATATTCCTGGCTGGGTTTTATATCTCTATAGTAGTTATATACCTTCAAAATGATGTATTCATTACTGGAGTAAAGCCACACATTACACCTCCTTCCATGTAAAATATTTTTTATTGCTTTCAATCATACATCATTAGTTGTCACTTTTGCAAACAATGTAATTGGTCAATACCTCACCATGCCCCTTTGCTTAACACCAGTACTGAGCAAACTGTAGTGCAGTAAGCCATAGTAAAATCAAAGCAGAGTGTAGTAAAGTATAGGGACAGGATGGTAAAAGACTGGGAAACTGTGATAGATGCATGATCAATGGCACAATTCCTGTGCAAATTTCGTGGGTAAAGCTACTGTCTAGTTTTAAAGAGGGAGTCTTTTCAGTAGATGCTAAGGGGGTGTTTTGGTGTCCTTCAATCTAAATATTGCTACCTAAAATAATGACATAAGTATTATTAGTGGGGGGGGGGTCTGTATTTGACCCATGACCCTGAAATCTGCGTCACAATTTACATAAAAGAATAAGAAACAAGAATTAAATCGAATGATTTGACACAATCATAGCACTAAACACATAAAATGGTTGCATTGTGACCTGGTGATTTAAACTCTGATAACTTCAAAGTGATTTAAACATAAAAATGAAAAAATCAGTCTGACATTCCAAGTACTTCTTCTCTTCTTGAGTCTCAGCCTCTGTATTAAACAGTCCTGAACTCTCTCAGAAGGGACAGGGGACAATTAGTCCATCCTCCCTTTACTTTCTACTAAAGCAGTCCAACCGTTATTTGAATCAAGCAGCCAAGCAACAGCTAATCAAAGTCCCTGTCCTGAATATGCAAAGACCTTCGCGTCCACCGAGCTGTGTGCAGACCAGTGAGGGTGAGTTTACAGGGCCCAGTGTAGGGTGTAGTGCAGTATTAGAGACGCGGGGGCTGCTGAAGGCATTGCAAACCAGAGGGTTATAAATTTAAGGTCAGCTCTAGCACAATTTGTTGGATTACATGAAACGAACAGGGAACTGCATTAACTAAATCAGAAACAATTCCCAGTGTTCTTTTAATCACTCCTATGGGCGCTCCTGTCTACTTCTTGCCTCTTCCACAGTTTTTAAACCCCAGTCCAATCTGTGTGACCCGGTGGGTTTGGACAATAGCAGATCCGGTGTTTTGTATCAATTTCATATCGGCAGTTCTTTTGCAGTTGACAGTGCCCCAAACCACTGTCCCTGGTCCTCCAGGATCAGTGTCCTGAAAATCCCAAAAGTTTCCCTCTGTGTTGCCCTTTGGCTCCAGCTGTATTAAAGTCTGTTCGGGGAGCTGCGTGAGCTTTGCACTTTTAAATACAAGCATGCAATCAAGAAGCTGTTTCTAACAACATGTTTTTAAAGGTGTGTTATATATATATATATATATATATATATATATATATATATATATATATATATATATATACACACACACACACCATATGATGGGGGGTAGGCTTCAGAAAGTACAATTAGGGAATGTAGCAGACAAATGGTTTTACTGTCAGGATTGTGGTCTTTCTGTCTGATACAGCTTAGAGCTGACAGAAGGCTAAACTGGGCAAGATGCGATTTACACAAACCAAGGAATTGCATTTATAACACACACTCTCCTCCACTATGAACTAAAAGCAGTGTAGTTAATGCACCGCTGTGCTGAAGTGTATCTATATTGACATTGCCCTGGTGCAGCTCCTCCTTCAGGTTACTGCCCCGGGGCGTAGGGCCAGCTGATGGAGCTGCCAGAGAGCTGCATGTCTCGAATCAGGGTCTCGATGGGCGTCTTGCCCACCAGCCTCATGAAGAAGAGCTGTGAGATGAGGGATGCGGGCACGGCTCGGAGCGCGGGCAGCCTGAGCAGCAGCCGGCCGAAGCGCTGGGGCTGCCCCGGGTACTGAGCCCTCACATACTCCGTCAGAGCGACCTGGGCCTTCTCCTGCAGGCTCTCCACGTGAACCGGGTCTGTGAGCCCGCAGGCGTCTGAGATACAGGGAGAGAGAGACGGTTACAGCACAGCGAAACACAGCTTTGTGTCAGAGGCAGCATAAAACTCACTGGGAACTATAGATAAATATATATATATATATATATAATATATTATATAATATATATATATATATAAATGCAAATGTACACAGCCTGTATTAACCTTGCAGGGGAAAAAAACCCAACATATTGTGTTGTTGTAGCTTTGGACCACTAGGTGTCACTGTGTCACCTGTGCAAGGAGCTGCTCTCCTGTCTGTCATCATCATCAGGACCATTTTCAGCCCCTCCCGTTACATTACATAGTTTTGAGATAGTCTCCCTTAAAATGCGTCTCCCTGGCAAAGGAACGTGTGAAGCAGCAGACACTGACTAGAATGGTCTACCGGGAAAAATGAGGAAAGAAATATTCCAAAGCAATCTTCTTTAATGGCTATTTCTAATAAGTTTTAATGTGTAGGACGTCCATTATTATAACAGAAATCCTTGCGCATGCTTTGACAGCCCGCAATGCCCCCAGGTAACATCTGTAACAATGAAAGCACCACCTCACCTGGGGAGAAGAGCGCGATGGCTTTGAGGCAGCTGTACTCGGCCGAGTCAACCTGCAGGCGACTCAGCTTCTCCACCTGGTCCTGGAACACCCGCACCTGGTCCATGAATGAAACGACGCGCTCCGCGGACATGGGGGAGGAGTGAAAGCCGGCCGCGGCCAGCAGGGGGGCCATGTGCAGGGGCAGGGCGGACTGGGCAGCGTTGAGGATGAACAGCTCGCTCCAGCTGAGCCGCAGCAGTGCCACCTGCTCCGACACGGGCAGCTCGGGGAAGAAGGGGATGCTGCGCGCCCACTCGATGGTGCTGAAGAGCAGCCGCGCCGCCAGCTCGCAGATGCTGTCGATGCCCATCACGCTGCCCCCCTGCTGCGGGTTGTACTGGGAGCCGTAGCGCCCGCTGGGGTAGGGCTCGGCCCGCAGGAGCTGGGAGATGAGCTCCGAGACCGGCTGCCCGTTCAAGAAGTCCCCCCCAGGGGTGGATGTGGGGCTGATTCCCAAGTGGGACGGAGGGATGCGACCCCTCTGCACAGCTGTGGAATAGAGAACACCACAGCAGGTTAACACGTTAGAGACGCGCCATACAGAACCATCTTTCTGAAGCTTTTTTAAATCAGGTTCTGTGAATTACCAAGAGATTTGTAACTAACCTTGACAAATGGGCGTATTAAAAGTTTTAACTAATGAAATGAACCGTTATCCTAAAGTAATGGGAATTTTGAAAGAGAAACTAAATCCAGTATTTGAGAGGAACAGACGCGAGCTCAAACAGCACGCAAGGTCTCTCTGTCTTTCATTTGTGTAACAAACAGGCTTGGGTATTTGGCAGAGCTCTCAGTCCAACCGGTTAGAGTTGACCTTCAGGTAAGATAAGCCAGTCTGGTCACGTGTGAGTAACGAGGCTCCTGCTGCCCATAAACAACACCTGTTTCTGGGCTCAGTCAGTGTCACAACAAGCCCCTCTCCAGGGACAGCCTGATCAGAACATACATTGGAAAAAAATCAACCAACCCAAAGCAGTGAGCCAGCCTGGGCACAGAACCACGCTTTGGATTCAGTACCTTCTTTGCGCATCCCAACCCGGAAGCACTTCTTGAGCCGGCAGTACTGGCACTGGTTCCGGTGGTGCTGGTCGATCTGGCAGTCCCGGTTTGATCTGGGGGCGGAGACGGAAACAGATTCAGCGTCGACATAGCAAAGCTGCATTGAAGAAGCTGCTGAGGTGGTGTTTTAATACCTGCTCTTTTCACTAACATCTTTCCACTGTTTTGCAATTGAGTAATGAAAAGAAGGGAGTCAGGAAAGCACTAGTATTTAGACCAGTGACTGTTTAGATCATTATGTGACGTGCTGCCTTGCAGGTAAAGCCTACTTCTTCCGTCCTTGCTTGCAGACTGCGCTGTTACAGCAGCATGCCTCTGTCGTTTATTCACTTGCTTTTGGGTGCTTTTTCATGGTAGCCCAGGACAGAGGACACACCTCACCGCCTGTATCAATAACTGTCTGGTTCTGATCTTATCAGGTCTCAGAGGTTAAGCAGGCTGGGGTCTGGCCAGCAATACAGTGTATACAACACAGGCACAGGATGTGCACTGAGATATCAGCTGATGACAGACTTCTTTGATTCTAGGCAGCTTTTAGATTTCGCAAAATTATCTTCAGCAGCAGTGCGGCAGCCAGTGCTGTACTAAGGGGCAGCTACATGAATGCTGGGGTTTCTTCAGCAATACATTCGGATTCCCCCACTTTTCTTATAAGCAATTTGAACGCATTCTTGTTAATAAAGATCTGCTTCTCTCAGTCATGTCCGAGCGAAACATTAAATAGTACATCAAAGCTGGCACGAAACCAAAAGCAAGGCAAGCAGACAAACGTTTGACCTAATGCCCTTCAATGGTTAAGGAAACTCAGATGTCTATCTAGGTTAACAGTAAAATCACACCTCAGTCTGGTTTACCATCCTGGGTGGCTGTGAACTACCCTTCTAAAAAGACTACCATGGTAACTTTTATTGCTGTCACACCCTCCCTCCCTGTGACCACCGCCCCGGGCTTCTCCAAGGCTGTGCATGGCTATGCCTCCTCCGTGCCTTGCTTTGCAGCGAGGCTGCTTACCTGCAGGTGTAGCTGAGGTTGCGTCTGATGCTCCTCTTGAAGAAGCTTTTGCAACCCTCGCAGGTGAACACGCCGTAGTGCTTCCCGCTCGACTTGTCCCCACAGACTCCGCAGTCCACCGCACAGCCCCTGTCGTCCACCACGGCCTCCGCATCGCTGCCCCCGGCCTGGGGGGACCCCTCCTCATCCTCCCGCACGTAGCCCTTCTCTCCCAGGCCGTTGGTCTCTCCGTTTGGGTCGCCCCATCCCCTGCTCACCATTGCCATACCGCTCCGTGTCCAAACTGGGGTGAGGTGGGGGCGTTCTCTGCAGCTCCAAGCTAGAGGTGTACAGCACCAGGTGAAGTCTCAGTTGACTGAAGCTAATGTCTAATCCCGTGGTGCAAAATGTAAGATTCTCTAACTGGCGGTACTAAACTGCCCTTGTGTTCAAATCCCGAGATGCTCTTAGTGCACCATAGTTAAGAGTCCTCTAACCTCCCCCTACTTTACCGCTGGTGCCTAACTGCACACATGCTGCTCAGATCAGGAAGAGATCACTCTGGATAAACAAAGCTTGCAGTCTTTAAATACCAAACACACCAGGAAGCCAGACACGCGCACTCACACGCACGCACACATACACACACAACAGCTAAAAACTATATTTAAGGGGTAAGGCAGAGCAGATTTCCTAAAGCCAAAGGCTTTTCAGTCTTGCTGCCAAGAGTACACACAAGCAAACCACCACTTAAGCCAACTTACTTATTTTGCCAGGTCCAAAGTGCAGTCACTTAGCCAGCCTCCTTTGCAGCTCACCGCCCCTAACCTCCGCAGTTCAACCACAACAGGTTCCCAGTGTAAGGAACAGGCATAAACTGCTTTTCACAGGAAACAATAAATTACACTAAATTGCACTACCCCGGCAAAGTTCCTCTCAACTGAACGAAAGCAAGAAAGGGTTCAACAGGGTTAAGCCAAACTCTGACGAACGAGTCAAACCAGTTCCTTCTGTGAGAGGGGGAAAGCAGTATCTTGAAATCTGACAGAAGCCAGTATTGCTTTACTACACCCCTTTCTCACTCAACAAGAAAGGCTGTTTTTCCACAAAAATTAAAAAATTTCTTTTCCCCCCGAAAGTTTTTCCCTTCAGAAAAACACAAAGGACAACAGTTCTGCCTCCATTTTTCCACTGTAGTTTGTTGTTGAAAAGTTGTACTGCAGAGAAGAACCCAAACTTCCTCTCCCCTTTTTCAGTTTAATTTTTGTCTTCCAGGTCAGTTCTGAGAACCACAGAACAGAGCAGTAACTGAAGACTGCCTTCTTCTAGTCTCCAACGAACACAGCTCTCTCCAGAAGATTGTAAAAAACAAACCCAGCTGATCAGGGGCTCAGAAATCCAGCGAAACAGCTATCTGTGTGTGCGTCCAAACAGGAGCAAAGTTCAAGGAACTCCTTTCTGTGTCCTAGGGCTTGTTTGTAATAAAACAAGGCCTAACGCTGCGGCAACCACTCCAGCTCATTCCACACAGCAGGAGAGTCTTCTGTTCCTTCCCTGCAAAAAAAATAAATAAAACGAAAAAACAAGACAAACCCTGTCTTGGTTTCTCAATTAGAAAGGAGAAAGCTGACTGTTTATCGAACGTGTTCTTGTCTGACACCCTCCCTCTCTCTCTCTCTTTTTTTCTGGTCCCTGTTAATCAGACAGAAGCAGCACTGTAGTGCCGGCCAACCAATGTTGTGATGTTTTGAGCCAGCCAGTGGCCAGAGAATGCTAGAGAAATTAGTTGTTGTTGTTGTTGTTTTTTGCTTTGGGAGAATAAATTAAATGAACTGAAAAGAAGAGGGCTGCTGTTGTGGCCAGCCATATAACCTCTCTCTCTCTCTCTCTCTGGCTCCCTCTCTCTCGCTCTCTGTTTGTGCGTGCGTGTGTGTGAGTGAGTGAGTCTCTGTGCTCAGGGATTTGACACTGCTATTCAAGCCCTCTGGTTGCCATGGCGCTCTCTTCCTTATATGGACGTTGGAGTCAAAGAGCAGCGAGTGGGCTGCTGGGCTGCACACACACAAAAGGAATGCAGCGGCCTGCATCTTTTACTTCTATCCCAGGCCCTGACCCCCGGGCCTGCCTGCCTGCCAGCACATTGTTTTTGTTAACCCCTACACTGCTGGGCCACTGGGTGCAGATACTCAACCCCACCTCCCCGCCCTACTGTGAGTCCTGGCTGTGCTCCAGTGTCTGGGCTTGGCCTGGGCGTGTGTGTGTCTCTCTCTCTAATCCATGTTTCTGGATTGCAGGGTCTCCTCGAATGTTGCAGCAGATTTAGAGATTTGTGTTTGTAATGTAATCAGGAAAGTGCTCCTGAGGGTACACCTCAGCCCCAGGGCAGCCCGGAACGCTTCTATAGAAAATAAATATATCTGCAAATATGAAAACGATTTGTTGATTGGACCTGTTGCAATTTTTGAATTTTTTTTGAACTTTTAAAACAGTTTGCCAAACTTTGAAACATCTAAAAGAAAAATAATCCTTGACAACCAGTTATCTAGGAGTGCCTAGTATTCCAGGCAGTGATACTGGACCTGCACCCTGGGCGACCTCCTTATCTCCACCATCCCGTGGCACAAAAATCTATAAAGTCAGTAACACCTTGGGGCTACAGACACCCTATCCCCTTGAGTCAGGGGGCCCAAGGAAGGAGTCATGTGTCCCGGGTGTGGAAGCTCTCTAACTAAACCCTGTTTGCTTATTTCTCAATCCATGCTTGTTCGCCTGCCTTTAGAGTTTTACATTTATCTATACTGAATTATTTAGAAAACCTCTATTTGTAGCCTGATTCACGCGTTAATTGCAGAAATTCCCTATGATTAATGACAGCCCTAATCTGAGCCCTTTATAAGGTACCACTGTAAATTTGCACAGCAGTTTTCCCAGGGGTATATTATGCATGTACTGTACCATAGTTCACAGTGGTAATAGGCTTTTAACATACTTTGCCAGCTTACAGCACCTCTGCTTGATTACACTTTGCTTTGCTTTTACTATGGGGAAGTTACTGATAAAAATTTTAATTGTTTCAGCTATCACTTTTAGACAAATCTTTAAACCAGACAGCAAGCGCACGGGGTATTATAAAGGGATTTCCAGATTAGCCCATGTTACCCCCCCTTCCCGAACCTGTTCTTAACCACACTGAGCTGGCTGTCCTTTCCAAGAGCCAAAGGTCCTTCGGGGTTCCCGTTGAACAAAATCTGTTTCTATAGAGATCTGCGTCAGCAGCGAGGGCTCTGTGAATGGAACAGCTCTTAGCCATCTTTTAATTTCCAGAAATCCACGAGGCTGGCGTGACAGGTCTGAGCTTCTGTCGGGAACATTTTTAATGGTTTTTTTGCATCTGGCTTGTCTGTTTCACTGGCCAAAAAACATCTCCTCAAAAGACCCTATTCATATTCAAGGTTCTGTGTGGTGTAATAGAACATATATATATATATATATATGTGTGTGTGTGTGTGTGTGTGTGTGTGTGTGTGTGTGTGTGTGTGTGTGTGTATGGAATTCATAATGGGTGTGATCCTTCAAATTTGCACAAGGTTTTAAAATCCATTTTCTTACTTGTTAGTAGCAATACCTTTACAAGCCAATACCTTAGCAAAGTGTAATAAAGCACAGTGAAAGCACGGCAAAGTGTAGGCTAGCACTGTAAAAAATTGCAAGGTATGGTAAAGCGTATCAATAAACATGGAAAACCAGGGTAAACTACGACATATGCATAGTATAGCCACAGGATTAAGCATGGAAACTGCAGATTAAACTTTCATAAGGGTATTATCACTGCCCATCCCCTCCTGCCCACTCTAATTCTGTATGTATTTTGCTTCCATTTGCAAAACGCAAATATTTCAAACTGTAACGATGCAAAAATGTGGCCGCTTCCTACTTCAGTTCAGCTGCAGCTAGATCATGTGGCCTGCAGGTCATGTACCAGAATGCAACAGCTGCAGGTCATGTACCAGGATGCAACAGCTGCAGGTCATGTACCAGGATGCAATCCTCTACTGTTTAAAAATGTTACAAGAACTCATAAGAGGTGAGACCTATTTTAATGTTTACCTTTGAGCTTCAGTTAGGAAAACAAACACATACCATCGATAGAGGGATGCTGCTGTATTGTTGCTTGCATGTCTAAAAGCAATCAAGTGGAGGCATGTTGCAAATACAAACAGCAGTTTACGGCTTGCTTTACAAGTGCTAAGCCTTTCTTTCACAAGTGCATTTTTAACCAGCACTTTGAACCAGCCCACCGCCATTTATTCTATGAAGATAAAGCTTGCAAGTCAATGCCTGTGAAATCAATGCAATTATCACTGGAGTAGAAAGCCTGGCTGACCTATTAGGACTCCATGAACGATCAGCCAGGCGTCTAATGTGGCACAGCGGACCTGAAGGCAATGCATCTGAAGTGCTGTATTCGGAGAGCGCGTCTCAGAGAGTGTTTATTACACAAGCATAAGAAAACACAGTAATGCTTTACTTTGAGTGGCATGGTATTGTACTGAAGTGCAATTAGCCATTTGCTGAATCTTAACTTCATGTTAAGAAGCAGTCAATAGACATGGCATGCATGTATGTGTGTCTATCATTAGGCTGCCATTTCAGCTCCTAATTCATATATCTCTAACGCTGCATACCAGTCTGTGTTTCCTGGATTTACTATGAGCTGGAAAAAACTCACCTAAGCTTGTTACCTATACACACCGTGGCTAATCAAGCTCCTAGTAAAACCTGGTATGGGTGAAACAGCTATGCAATAGGAGTCTTATTTCCATCTCTGGAAATAGCTTTGCACTGTCAGTCTGTCCCTAGATGGGGTATCCGTGGTGACAGTGTGAAAGAAAGCCAACATTTCCTGAGAGGAACAAATGGGTTTTCAACCTCTTCTGGGAACCAGGAGCAGCTCAGAGTTCCTGGGTGCTGGGGCGTAAAACGAGAAAGGAGCTCAGTGTGGCGTGAGAGGGGCGTGGGGGGGGAAGCAGAGTACAGCTCTGCAGGGCTGAGGGGGGATGGGCCAGGGCAGGAAGATAACCCCGCCCCCTCCTCTCTGAGGAACAGCACGACCCCCAACCCACCCTCCTCCTGCAGAAACAGCACAAAGCAAGACAGAGGCAGGCAGAGGGCTAGAGATGCACACAGACCCTGTTTACAACAGCTTGTGGTCAGAAATCCAACAATGAAGCCCTTTCAGGAACAATAGCGTGAATACAGCATGTGTATACGGGCCCTTATCCCACACACCACCTATCGTAAATCACAAAAAAACGAAACCAAGACTTATGTCACATGTTCTGTGCCCCAGAAGACATCTATACACAATATAAGTTGTTATACAGCTAAATAGGTTTTAATATCTAGTGTTTCTAAATTCAGCTGTTCAGTGTTCAAGAGTTTAAGATGATACGAGATGGAAATTTGTAACAGTGATATATAATAATGAGTACTGGACAGTACCAAACATCGCTTACTTTGCGGTGGAGTCTCGCAGCTCTCTCTGCGGGGTTATGGGCTGTGATGTCTTCCACATGGTTCCACATGGCTCTGCAGAGTGCCAGGCTGGGAGGCTGGTCCTGGGTTTGAGAGGAGAGCAGGGCTGCAGTGCCACAGTGTTTGTTTTTTTTACTTTGCTGCACAGCCAGGGGTGCTGTTTGATCTCCGCTTGGGAATGCAGTCTCTCTCCGCTGGGAATCACTGAGCTGAGTCTCCTTTCCCAAGAGGGTCCTTGAATAGAGCGGCAAACAGCCCCACCCCCTTCACAAAGACACTAAGAAGCAGTATGCCTTCTTAATAAAGAACATTATTATGTAGTTATTTATTTGGTTGCTTTGTCATTTTCTTGAGATCCTATACTGAACTCCAAGCCCTATATAAACACACAGGGTGATTATACTGTAAGTTTACCACATCACTTTGCTATACTTTCACTAGAGTTAACTTGCATGAGTAATGGTAGTATTTAGGTATTTATGAACTGGGACTAGGCTGCTGGGGAGTTTCTTGCTGTGATAACACTGTGCGTGCTCGTTCCTGCCTTTGCCTGCTGGGTCCAGAGTTAGATTGACTGTCTTTGTTGTGGCATCATCGCTGTGGCTGACCTGAAAGCTTTGAAACCTGACCCTGACTCTCCCAGCAGCTGTTTTCTGTAAACTGGAGATTGTGAAATGTCACCCCCACCTGCCTCCCAGTCTGACGAGCTAGCGTTATGCAGGGGTGCGGACCTGGGGGTTAAAGCAGAACTGATAAAATTAGGGTTATTGTAATGATTATTAACCTGACTGTGGCTATTGTGTACAGGATTATTTTTGATAGAAGTGCAGGTAAATCCTTTGCAGTAAGTGTTGGAAATGTAAGTGCATTCAAATACAAAGCTTGTGATGTTTTATTTGATCATTGCTTACATTCATATAGCTATAAATGAGAGTTCATAAAAGGTCAAATAAATGGTACATATCCTAAATTCACACACTTAATAATTGACTCCAATGGAAGCTTTGAGAACTCTTATTCAATAGAAAGACAAGCAGACTCTTCACGAAAGCCTTGATATACATTGAAAACATGCCTGTGCTGGTAATATAAGGCAGGACAAGGAGTCATTACAAGTTTGCTTTTGGCCTGTTAGGGTTATATTGATTGGGATTGACCTATATGTAAAGGATACAGGCTGTGAGTGAGAGAAACATGAGTGAGGCAGCGGCACTATTCCATTAGCTCTGTGCACCTCCTCATACCCGCGTCTGCAGTGCACTGAGGTGCTCTGATCCCACAACTCCAGGCTTGCCAGGGTCACGCAGTTCAGCTAGCAATCGTAAAATATTGTGAAGCGCTCTGATGCAGACAGCCCAGCGTGTGAGGGGTTTCAGGAGTGCAGGAATGTGAAGCCTTGGAAAAGGTTTTAAACTTTAACTGCAGTTTAGTTGTTAAAAGAACAGCCAGAGACCTCAAACGAAGACCATTAGTCTTCATGACCTTAGACCCCACCCCACCCCCTCAGAGTGGTTGGTTCAGTGGGACCCGGTTGACTTCTGACCTTGCTGTGCCTGACAGATCGAGAAAAATAAACAGGAGGGTGAATGATGTGGAGTGAAAGCCATCTGTTGGGTGACAGAGGGCTTCATGAGAGATGGAGGGTCATTTAATAAGCAGAAAAAAAAGAGCTGAACGAATATAACTCTAATGAGAGAGCTTCCCCACCGAAACCTGAGATAGAGAAGCGCCAGCTAGCCGCGTGGGCCCGTCGTTCCTGATTCTTATTACAAGCATGCAGTTTAGCGTACTTCCTCAAAGGAGCCTAGTTAAAGATCTGAGACCCAGTGAAAAAGGTGGAAGGAGTTTGTGTGATGCTCTGCAGATCCGGATTCTGTTCCCTGTCGGTGAGATGAGTTGAGGTTAAAAGCTCTAGAACCACGAAAACAGACGAGCCCGGCTCTTTTGCACAGTGGTTTTGCAAGATGCCAGCGGTGTGCTGGTTCATGCCCAGCCTCTACCTTGTTACCAGGGCATAAGAGTTCCCCAAAAATTCCCCTAAAATATGTCCCTCTTTCCTGGGTATTCTTCAGTTATGATGTACTGATGCAGCAGTACTGTCATATTCTGGACAGCAATATACACTGTCCAGTTAAATAATGATACCATTTGGGATCTGGGGCCATCACCCTCATTTTGAAAGGAAAAAACTCAATAAAATCTGCACTCTGAAAACCAGCAAGATGTTATTTTATACACACTTCTGAGTGCAATAGAAGTGAGTTGGATAGTCTGCAACACTGCTGCGCAGCTACTGTCTCCAAACCGCTGCATTGCTGCTGCGATTTTTGTTTTTGTTGAAAGAGCTGCGGCACCAAGCTGCCCTCTCCTGCGACCTCACAGATGAGCACAGATGAGGTGTGTGTGTGTGTGTGTGTGTGCCAACATGAGTGAGTGAGTACCCTAAATCAGGGCCTCTTCTGACCTCTGCTTTCACAGCGACACGGCCCTGCTTTTCTCTGATAGAGATCTGTGATAGCGAGGCGCAGATAGGGACACAGGGGAGAGAAAGTGCCCCGTGGAACAGCCAGGCCAGGCACTGATCTCTTCACACCCTTCACACACAACAGAGAGGCTCGTTACAATGAGAAAGAACCTCGGAGTAAACAAGTTCACCTTAACCCTGGGGTCACGGCGCTTGGCTGGGCTGCAAAGGGGTGGGTGGGGGGGTCTCTCCCAGGGGAAATAAAGATTCGCCCCGCTTCCTTCTAGAATTGACGAGAAAAATGCTGTCTTGTAAAACTATGAGACACTAAGTCAAGCAGACAAACGCTTCACACTGAAGATGGAGCAAGCCAAAACGTTTTACCAATCTCTTGCTCACTTGTATTGATCTTTGTATATTTCCTCCAAACAGAGACAGGCAGGCAGGCAGGCAGGCAGGCAAAGCGTTTCTGTGCAGTCAGTCCCCGGCAATGAATCAATTCCCATGCTGGCCTGTTTTCATCATTGCTGTAGGATTTCCTTTGCATTTCAAAGGAATAATATGAAAGTCACACGGATCCCGATCCCTTTACCACTGCTGCAGCACAGACTGGCAGTCGTGTTACCAAATGATTGTAGATACAATTTTACCACTGCAAAAAAAACAAATTGTATATAGTTTATAATTGCTGTAAAAAAATATATATATATATATGAAAAAGGTGAATAATACAGAATATTACATTATTTTGGTTCAAGCATTCTACTGGCAGAATACAATATGAACTATGACTGTACTCATTGCATTTTGCATATGCAATATACATTTCCACAGAGGGTACACATTGTACCAGGCTGTGTCAGGGAGGGTTTAACCCCTAATGAGCATTCTGTTTGTTAGAGGTGTGAAATGGAAATGTGGGGACAGCAGCCTTGTCGGGGCACCCTTTGACCCAATACCCTGACACTTGACCCTCGCTGTAGTCTTCCTCAGGATGACCAATCAGCGGAGCGCAGCAATGGACACATAGAGAGCAAGGGCTCCGGCCACAATCACTGCCCTACAGCTGGGGGGGTCATTTCAATAAGAGGGGACCGAGAGAGGGGAGGTCTGCTGATAAAGTCCAGTAGCTTTTCCAAAAGGAATCCCAACGAGATGTTTTGACAAAGCGACCGTCAATGTGTTCCAGCGATTGCGAGCAGAAACCAAATGGCGGCGGGCTGTTTGTTTGCAGAGCTGCCCCAGGCTCCTGGATAATGCATTCGATCACGCTTGTTGCTTTGAGAGTTTGTTCGTTAATGTGTTTAGTTAATTACCTCATTTTCATGAATTAGCCAACCCTCATTATTGCTGGCAAGCTGTATCAGTTTAGATGAATCCTTTAAAATAAGAGTAGGCATATAGGGATTTATAATATAAATAATGTAAAAAAAAATATTTAATGTACATATAAAAAAAAAAACATTTTGAATCTGGTTGAGTGTAAACGACGATTACAGCTGTCTCAATTCAGATAGTGATTCATGTATGTGTTTGTTATAGCTGTTTAATGTGAAAGATTAAAAATGTCTACAGTGCTTAAAAAAAACAATACATACATAATTCAGTTTTTTACAAATATGCACATTAAGGGAGGGGGTCATGGAGTTCAAATACCCTTCAAACAAAGTGTAAACCCCAAAAGCCTTATATTACAATACAATAATGTCTTGCTGTATAAATGCAGTATCAGTACATTCGTATGTGGCACTGAGAATCTACAAAGTGTTAAAATGTAGCAAACAGACACCAAGGAATTATTCTGGAAGAGTAAAATTAAACAGGATAGTGGGACACGGCGGCTGAAATTATAATAATATTTGTGCAGAAAAATACTTTTTTTTGGCTTCATAAGGGATTGTGGGCAGCTATTGTAGTTTCTGATTAAACAAAATAATAATAATCTAGCGCCCTCTTGTGGGGAGCCTGCAGCAGTGCACTCTAGCGTTGTTTATTTATTACAATCAAACCTGTACAGAAAGTACTGAAAATCTAATGAAAGGCAAAAAATATTTAAGACCTTTGGTTACACACTAGATCCAATTTACATTGCCCTTACTGAGGTGAAGCACAATGAAACTAATGGACGTGCTGATTCTCGGGCTCTGAATTGATTTTCAGAAGCCTTTAAATTGGCAGGTCCTCAATAAATCCATTCATTAGCGTGCTGATTTCAGAAGCTGTCCTTCCCTCGCGTTTACAATTGAATACCAATCAATGTCAATTGTCAATTAACTTCTGCAGTGTGCGATCCGAGGGCTCTGACATTTTCACTGCCGTACTGGGGTTCCCTGAACAGACAATGAAAAGGCAGACATGAGGGAAGGACAGCGTTTCCTGTTTTGAACACGTCAACGAATGGCTTTATTGAATACCTGCCACGAAATACTTCTTAAAGGCAATTCGAGTAGCAGCACAGCCCTGACAAAAAGGATCCTGGTTATCTTTCTTCCGTTCACTGTGCACAGGGTCTGTGGTGCCGTCAGAGTGTGGTCTCGGCTCGCCTATACTCCAGGGCTTGCAGCGCCCCCTGCAGTCCGCCGATCTGGGCGCTGTGCCTCTGTGACATCACAACGATCTGACGCTCCAGACGCCACAGCTGCTCGCGGTACTTCATCCGAGAGCTCCGGAAGGCAGCCGTCGCGCTACTGCCAGGAGAGAGGAGGGGAAAAAGAAAGGAGAGGGGATGAGAAGAGGAGAGGGAATGGAGAGACGGTTTACTGCTTGAGTGGCTTCGTGTTTCTTCAGTTTTAGTGACCCCTGGTGGTCTGGAGGTACCTGTGCTCCCTGGCCAGCTGGGCGCTGATCTCTTTACTGTGTCTCCTGCGGGTGGCGCTGTCTGTCAGAACTACCTCCAAAGAGCAGCGCAGCGCAGACACCCTCTTGCTCAGAGCCAGCTCCCTGTGGAGTAAACAATACCGCGCAGGTGAGACGGGCGAGCAAGACACAAGGTTCCTTTTCACAAAGAGCTGTATCTGTCTAAGCGCTCATGTACAGTATTTGGAATTGGTTGCTCTTCCTAGCCAACCTTGACCTCAGTCAATTAAATCATACCTTCTATGTGTAAATTCTCACATGTATACATAATATATACATTTTCTCACTTACCGTCCCAGTGCTGCCTGAATCTCTCGCAGGATTGACTCGTTTTGTGATCCCGGGACCCCCACACTAGGGGCTGCTGGAGCTGCCCACTCTGGGGGGATCTGCGTGAAAAACAGGAGGGTGAGGGAGGAGGGGGCGCAATGCTACAACCCTGCAGGCTCTGTTTGAATTCCAGCACCTAAAATGAAAACTACTGTCTCCCTGTCTCCACAGTCCCCCTCCCTGTGGTTCTGTGCCTGTCTCCCTGCCCTACCCCCTGCCCCCCTGCCCCTCAGCTCCGACGCTCCGTACCTGTATCCCTGCCTCCTCCTCCTCCAGCTCTGCCTGGAGGCTCTCCAGTATCAGTCCACTGGCTGTTTCCTGTGTCTTGTGAGCAGCCAGCGTCCACTCCAGACACCTCCTCTCCTTCTCCGCCAGCCTGATCTCTTCCCTCAGCTCGGCCATCTCCTCCTGCAAACAGACAAGCCCACTGCGCAGCATCACAGTCTGAATCTGAGCGTCCCCAGACCCAGGAGCTAAACTATGAACCAAAGACGGGTCGGGCTTTCAATGACAGGACAGCTGAGAGAATTCAAATACTTTTTAGATTTAAATCAGTTCCTAATTCCAATACACACACCTGCCTTAACATTGGGGTTAGGAGCATAGATGAATCGCATTTAGGGCAATTTGTTTAGTTTTTCAACAACAGATATTGTTGAAAACAATATATTACCTTTAGAGTATTAGCAGCAATCTTAATCTCACTCACCATCAAAGAGTTCAGTGTATCGAGGGCTGTTACAAAAACAGAGCACACAGGATAAGCTGTAAGCAGGTGTGGTGCAGTGGTCTTGAGAGCAAGCAACGACTTCAAGAGCACGTTTCATGTGTTGAAAAGACTGCAGTGCAGTTTTACACTGGCCCGTCTGTCCGCACCCCTGACCCAAGGATCTTTTTCCAGCAGAAGAAGTGTTGAGCAGTTGAAAATGATTAAAATGTTAACAGCAAACATTGACAAAGTGGGAGTCCTACCCTGACGCTGCCAAGTTCCTGGAGCAGGGCTGTTTTCCCCCTCTTGGGGCTGGGTGAGTTGCCTGGCTTCGGGTCTCTGTGCCCAGGCAGGGTGTCTGTGTCCTTGCCCCCGGTCTCCCCAGCGCCTGGCTCGAGGACAGGAATCTGCACGGCCTCCAGGTCCTTCCTGAGCTGCAGGATTCTCTCCCGGAGCGCACCTTCATGATCCCCCCTGCCACAGAACAGCGCAGCAGGGTTAGGGCCCGAACACTGACTGCACTGTCCACTAAAACACTATGATCAGCATGAGCATGCAGAATAGGAGTTCGTTTTACTGTCCAGTATGTCTCTGCACAGTCTCACCTGCTGTGTGCTGCAAGGGTTTGCTCCATAGCGCCCTCTGCTGCTGAGTGAGGGGACTCTCCGGTCTCTGGGCTTCTCTCAGCAGAGTAAGGGCAAGCTGTTGGCTCTGGAACAAGCAAGCAAGCACGACCGTCTAACAGAGAATAATGACAGTTCAATCTTACACAGAAAGGCACTGTAGGTGCTCCTTCAAGAGATCACATTTAGCATTGAAAATATACTGCATACATTCTCTGTGTAGTTCTTACCTGCAGCCCCTCTTGTCTCCAGCAGGGCGGGGCGCCTGGCTTCACACAGAGACCACAGCTCACTGTAGGCATCCACAGAGTCCTCGCTGTTGATCACAGGACAGGAGAGGGCATTAAAAACACTGGGGCAGATCTATCTGCAGTTGCAGGCGGAGTCAATCTCACATTTACAGCATTAGGAATATACAAACCAGTTTGAACTGTAAATCTGAGACAATCTCAACAGATAATCTACACCTCTTCCCTATCACAGGGAAATGGATACTGGTGTAAAATGAGATTCTAGTTCGGATTCTACTGTGCAGTTCATTGTCTGTATCTGAGAGCCAGCATCACGGCTGTGCTCGCTATACTGGTGTCAACATCGCAGTGCTAGCTGTGTGGCCCTGCAGTCAGTTCAGTGCTGTTCAGTGGCATACCTGTATCTCAGAGCCAGCTGCAGGGCTGTGTTGCTGGACTCGTGTTTGCCCAGTAACATGCTGAGCCGCTCCGACTCCCCCTTCCTTCTCTCCAGCGCTGCAGAGAGACGATCGTTTCGAGACCTCAGCCTCTCGATGCACCTGAGCGAGATGAACAGGAGTGACGTCGCTGAGATGCAAGCAACCAGCAGGGGGAGCTTTCCAGTGACCGTAGCAATCTCACAGAAATGACTGAACGTTCTCTTTCCTGTGAAAGGTACAGGGCACTGTGACGTCATCAAAGTTGTGACCTTGCTAATCAGACAGACAGACAGACAGACAGAGTCACCTATGCAGCCGCTCAATTCCGTTCTCAAAGACGAGGACCCTGGACGTGGCTGGAGTAGGTCTATCACCCCCGCTGGACAGGGCAGGCGCAGGGTGGGGCACAGGAGAGCCAGGGCAGGGGGGCGAGGACAGGCAGGGGGGGCTCATGATTCCACTGGACGAGGAGGGGTTGGGAGGGGGCGAGGCACTGCCCACTGCCTGCAGGCTGCACTGGAGAGCAATTACCTACACCAGGGAGGACCGGAGAGCAGGCAGTTTACTGTAACTTGTTTTATTTTTACAGCAGTTTTCATTTTTAAACAATTTAAACTATGTAAGATTCTTTGCCGTGATTAACCCTATGCTCTGCGGTACTTTTACAATATCTAAAGCAAAGTTCCATGGTTAAAGCACACTCCCACACACACACACACACACACGCACGCACGCACACGCACGCACGCACACACCTTCTTTTTAAGTCTGTCACGCTCCTCCTGCAGGCTGCTCAGCATGACCTTCGACCTGTGAATCTCCTGCTCCCGTTGCTGCAGGGTCGTGCGGAGGTCGCGGTTCCCCTGGCGGGAGGCGAGGACTTCCCTCTGGAGGCAGCTGCGCTCCTCGGGGGGGAGCCCCATGTCAGAGGGGATCCCCAACTCCGTCTCCACGTCATCAAGCACCTCCCCCAATAACCAAACCAGAAGGATTGAAATGCGGAACAACCAATGCCTTAGCATTCTCTTATCTCACTTCAGAACGGCAAAGTTCTCAAGTCACTGTTTTATTTTATAGTCTTTAACTTCACAAACGTTCTGCCACAACAATATAATGTCACTTCCTGTGCTCCGGATATTAGGACCCCCATCTGAAGTCTTGGGGTCCTATTACCTGTAACACAGGAAGTGAGTGGCGAGAGAAATCTACAATAGGCCGCCCATTTGTGTCTCCACCAACCTTTGGTTCTAGAACCATTTCTGATACATAATGGGATCTGTATGCACAGATGTTTGGGGCAGGTAAAGCACTGGACAGCACTAGCATATGGAAATCCCTTTTCAATTCCCTGTTTACACCTAGCATCATTGGAATAGAAGCTATTAGACACTCTGCTGAGCCTTTTATGCGTCGCACCTGTGTGACGTGGACCCAGGTTTCCCAGGCTGCTGTCAGGTGCTCGATGTGACTGTCACTGTCCCGGAACGTGCAGGGGACAGCTCTGGCCCTTCTGCTGTTAATGGAGCTTTCCAGGACGTCCAGTAACCTCTGCACCTCCATCCACAGCTCAGTGTTGTCACCTAGAGGAACACAGAGGAATGACACAGCTAGCAATGTGCTACAGTGTAGGAGCGGAATAGCCCTCAGCACAGCACTGACACCTAGAGGAATATAGAGGAAAAACACAGCCACCGCCTGGTGGAATACACTGGAACTAAACAGCCACCAGTGTAGTGTACAGAGCTCAGCGCTGCCCACTAGAGGAGCACATTGAAAAGACACAGCGAATCGTTTCTTTAACGCTCTAGTTTCACCGGAATGGAATTCACGTCTGTACTGTGAACTGTAAGCTTGTTTACCTTGCCCTGGAGTCAATGTGCTGCTCTGTGGTTCTCCATCTTCTAGCGAGCTACACTGAGGCTCTGGACTCTGAACACCGGGCATCTCTTTAAGGGGGATTGCATCAGCTTCTTTGGCACTGCAGCACAGAGCAATGATGAATTCGGAAACAAGGAAGAATACAAAAAACAAGAGTTAAAATACAACCCCTAGGTGTCTATACATTTTCTGTAGTTTGCCATTCTATGCCATTTTAGCTGTAGGGACATAAGCTTCATAAATATTGTTAAATACTTTAAGAACTTTTTTCTTTTAATTAAATACTGATAATATTTTACAAGAAAGACCTTCAACACTTTCATCAGAAACCCTTTCAGAACTGCGCACTGCACCCTTCTTGAGATGACCTGTTGTGATCTCACTTGGGCTGGTCCCTCTCATACCTGGGTGGTCCCTGTAGCCCCCCAATATTCCCATTGAGCTCAGCAACCATCCTCAGCAATGAGCCAATATCCTGCTCGTACTCAAGTAGGTCCTGACCAGGGGGGTCACTGCCTGCGTCTTGGGGGTCCTGCTTGCATTTCGGGGGCTCCCCTATTCCATGCACTGCCAAGCAGTCCTGGAGACAGAAAGCAAAGAGTTAACACTGTCTATACACTCAATTCTGCCTTTTCCCATGCCTACACTGTACTAGTTGTACCACGCTTGGGTGTGCTTGAAGATGCATTCACTGTGCTGTAATACAATTTGGTATGCTTCTACCTCAGCGTAACAAATGCTGGACCTGCTGTTCATGTGGGTTTGGGACTGTTTTGGGAAGTCTCTCTTGTGTGAAGGGAGGGGGCACTCTGTGTTTCCTGAAACACGAGTGTTTTGGAAAGAGGAAAAAGGAGGAAACAGGAAAACTTCCTGTTGAGACAACAATGACTGCAACTTTACAGGGTGGATCAGAGAGACAGAGCGAGAGAGAGAGAGAGAGAGAGAGAAAACTGATCCTGAAACCGCATTTAAACTACTGTACAGTACTGAATAACTGCAGTGTTACGATTATGAATTGTACACCCAAAAGCATTTACCCAAGTCTTAACCATTTAAGGCACAAGGGACATGTGCATCCCACAAATAAAACTGATGCTAGCTTTCTTATTGTTGCAATGAGGTGCACGAAACAGGGTTTCAAATTTACTGACAGGTTGGATCATCCAAATGATCAGTTTCCTTCTCGTGATATGCAAGTTGCTCTCAAATGTGAAGGGGTGAAAAAGGGACTCCTGTTTGTTTTGTTTTTTAAAGTAGACAATTCCGTGATAAAGGATCAACGCTTACGGATCCTTGAAATGCATTGCTCAGTAATTTGGCTGCAGTTCTGTAAAATCAACAGGTGCTTTTCCCCTTTCCAAAAAGTAAGAGTAATTTAAAACAACGGCTAAAATATCTGGCCCAGCTTGAAGGGTTCCCCTAGCTTGTGGCCTCTCACTTACCTCACCCGAGGCAGCCTCCAGATCACCTGCGTCTGCAGAGTCCATGGGGGGACACTGGATGGCAGACTCCCAGAGCTTGTTCCAGTAGTCTCTCTGCGTGCTCTAGGAATTCTACTCCAGTAGCGTCTAGGCTCTGCCCCAGAGCTGGTGGGAGTCCAGTGAAGGTTCAGTTGAGAAGCTGCAGTGTACCTTGCATGGCTCTGGGATAAATAATTCCAAGCTGTGTGCTGTGTGTCATCAGTCCTCCCTCCACCCCGCCCTCACAACAGAGGGCTTCCTGTCCGATACTGAGCTAGCTGACCACACCCCCCCCCCCTCCTCCTTTCCTACGACCAACACAAACACATAGACACATGCATACATGTACCCAGGACCTGCTGCACACACACACTCTCTGTCTGTGTCTCTCTCCAAGTTCATTCAGTTTATCAACAGAATATTAGATTTACTGTTAAAAATTATATAACACAGAGCATAGTTGCATAACAGCCAGCACATTACCTAGCTGTTGATGCTTACCAGCAAATCAGTTTTTGTAACATGATGTTATAGCCAGTCTCTCTCCGTGCCCCCTTCCACCCGTCCCTCTTCTCTCGCAGTTGGCTTTTTCCACTGTGATATGCCTCCCACAATGGGAAGCATTCATAACAGAACAGTATTTCATACCAGAATACAACCAATTATAAAAAGATTTCAATATTATACACACTTAAGTTTAAAGAACATTCTAGAACGAAAAACCTGGGGTTAATTGATTCTGAAACTGATCTGCGTTTCAACTTTTACATTTGCAACAACAACTCAGCGACAGTTAGAGAACTACAATTCCCAGAATCCCCCACAAGCTTCCTGTTGGTGTTTTTCCGGTAAAGAAGATGGCCGCCTACATGGAATAGTAATATTTCACTTTTTTCTGGACAAGTTTCTGCATTTCCCAGGTGTTCTTGTTGGCATATTAAAACCGTGAGTGAATTTGTGCTAGTTTAATATTCTGGAATAGCCCACGTTTGACGGGTGAGAGGGCCTGAGCCCTGTTCAGAATTGGTCAAACTTGTGTGTGTACGTATAGTGCGCAGGGCTGAGGGAGCGATGCTGAAACCGAAGCACGGTAATAGCACAGCTTCACTATAGCTACTTGTATTCATGATTAAGGAACTAATAAAGCGACAGCAGTTACTGTACATATGTATTGTACTTCGTTGTCCAGATGTACGGCTGAGTTAATGCTGTATCCCCGCTGTCTAGTACAGTACAGGTGCGTGTT
>NC_054560.1:7019759-7044759 GCF_017654505.1 Polyodon spathula
GAAAATTCTCCATTAAGTTTGGTAAATTCTACATGTTGCAGTATCTCTGTGCAGTGCCAGGACCCGTCTTGCAATAGCAAGGAGAGGCTGTGCTTTGTGTGTTTTGGTGTTATCCTTCCTCTGCACTTGGTATCCTCTCTGGTTTAAGATCTTTGTCTTTCAGAACCGGAGGCCGTCTGTCTATCTCCCCACGCGGGAGTACCCGTCTGAACAGAGTGAGTGCTTCTCCTGGGTTAGGGACCCTTGTCATCTTTTAATATCTTAAACACCCCTGTCATCTTTTAATATCTTAAACAGCCTACACACACAAACACACACACACACACAGCTCCACCTCTGTGTAGGGCTGCTGCTCTCTCCTCCCTCATCATGCATTGCACTGCTTCTGCTTGGCTGTTCATGATTGCAGTTTCTGGCACAAGACTGCTTTCAACTCTCGCGTTCTAACACTGTTTACTACAGGATTACTCTCTCTCTCTCTCTCTCTCTCTCTCGCTCTCTCTCTCGCTCTCTCTACCTCTACTGTCTACACCTGTCCCTCCCAAACTTTGTTGAAGTAGACTTTTGGCAAAAAAAAAACAATTTCAAATACTTTTTTGTTTTCCAGTCATAGTCACTGAGAAGACAAACATCCTCCTGCGCTATCTCCATCAACAGTGGGACAAAAAGGTAGGAATTGTCCACTGTCAGGGCCCAGCATGCAGGTGATCAACAGGCCTGTATTATGCATGAATAGGCAGTTATCAAATGGAGCTGAAGTTTGCCATAATGGAATAGTTGATTAGTACTTGATATAAGTGAACCTGATGAACGAAATGGGATTGAAATGAAAACTGCAGTGCAGTGCCCTTCGTGTCGCATTGCTCCTCACAAATGCTGTTCATATTTGCATGGTAGCAGTGACTGTTTCCGCTGATGCCAGCGAGTTCAAATGAACTTGGAATCTCTTGGTTGAGTTTGGGATCAGTAATTGATTTGGTTACTGTGTCCGTTTTTCCAACAGAACGCCGCAAAAAAGCGAGAGCAGGAACAAGAGCAGGGAGAGAGCCCGGCGCCACCGAGGAAAATCGCCCGGACAGACAGCCAGGACATGAACGAGGACAGTTAGACAGCACGTCCGCAGTGCGCCGGACAGACACGCAGACAAACAGAATGTCGGATAGAGAGCCAGGACTTGGGCAAAGCCACCTAGAAATAGTTTTTTTTTTTTACTCTTTGCAAACGCTTCCCCTTGTCTCGGTTCTTTTTCCACAGCACTGCTCAGCCTTGGACAGAAGGGGGCACCACAAGCCCTTTCTGCTGGGACTCTTACTGGGTTTGATTTGAAGTGGTCTGACTGGAAGAGGATTGTTGGGAACACTGTTTTTTGGGGGTTTTTTGAGCAGCAGCAGTGCCCAGGCTATGTTTAAGCTGATCAGCAAACAAAGACATTTGTATTTTTTTTTTTTAATTGGGCTGTTATTTGTTATTATGAGTTTGCTAACCTGTAAGTGTTGGATTTAAATGTTTATTTTTAAACTATGGCAGGCCAACTGCCTGTAAGTTGCGTCTAAGTTCTGGTTTTAGACCCGGATTTCATTCCTGAATGTGGAAGGAGCACTGAGCCAGGATCGGGATGTATTTCCACTGGCTATAGGCTCCTGCAACACGTAGTACTGAAATTCCACCTCCAGTCTCTGGGATTGACCGTTTTCAGTTTTAAAGATCTCCCAGCCCGTATTAAGCCCAATGCCCACCTGTAAGTCTGGCTGCCAGCTTTCTGAAGGAAGCACAAGAATAAAGACCAGCTTTGATGCTGTTTCATGTCCAGATTGTGGGTGTTTTTTTTTTTTTTTTTTTTAAGAAATATATAAAATGTTGAGATTTTAAGATGCAAATCTAGTACTAGAGAGAATCCTTCAGTTATCTTGCAAGTAAGTGAGTTTTGTGTGTCAAGCAGTATTTTTCAGTGGCTAATCTTGTATGTGCATATTACAAACAGTCAAACATCGGAAATGGGACTTGCCAAGTGCTCTGATAGCTTCAGTTGTCCTCCATTCCTTGAGACGCTCGCAAATCTTAGATTCATTTGTGCCTCCAGTTTTTTACTGAGCTAAAAATGTGTTCATGTGAATTTCAAAGCTTGGTAACATTTTGTTGAGTAAAATCTCTTAATAAAGCTCTCAAATTAAAAAAAAAAATTATAATTTGTTCACATTCATCACCCATAACTATAAAACATTCAGTGGCGTTGTTTGTAGCAACACTAAAAGCGTTTTGACTAACAAGTCTTTCTCAGTGTCTTCAGTGTGGCACATTTTTAACTGAGCAAAACAAAAACCGAATAAAATAATAACCTTCGAGAAAGTTTAGTCAGCTAGTCCCCCCACTCGCCCCCCTTGCAAAACCTGAACTCCCCTTAAACAGTATGGTTTGTGTTGTGGTTGCTAATGTCATGTGTGTGTGCATACAAATAAATACGTGGTTTTCTCATTGGGTGAGTTTGCAGGGTTCAAATAGCTGTCTGGTGTTCTTAAACAATTGATCTGAACTGCACTGTGTAGCTTCTGTGCTTGCTGATAGAGACTAGTGCAACTCGGGTCTTGTTTACATGTACAGTGTCTTTAGAGTCTATTTTCCGTACATGTCTGCTGCCAGATGATCCTTCCGAGGAAATAAATATATCACAGAAAATCCTGGTAAAAAGAAGATGTGTGTGTGTTTTTTTTTTGTTGTTGTTTTTTTTCATTTAGTGCTGTTTGTGCCCGGAGTGTAACAAGGGGATCCTGACCATAGGAAGGAACTGGAGAAAACAGCAAACTTTTACAGCAGTTTCTCAGACCTGAGTGAAGCTACTTCCACAGGGGCTGTCGATTTGACTAACATAAAAAAACCTGCTAAACAAAGAAATATAAAACATTTCTAGTGCCCCCTAGTTCATTATTGTATACCTTTTTTTAAACAAAGGAAATCTGGTAGATTTATTATGATTATGCATTTCCATGTACCTCTGCACACCAAGTGCAACAAACACAAAACAACCTGTTCTAGTTACTAATACATTTCAAAAACACATTAACAGAAATCCTCAGTCCGTCTACTTTTAAAAGAGTTTGTGATCGAGTGTTTAAAGTTCTCGATTTGCACTCTTGCGCTACTTAAATAACGGAGTCCCGAGACAAAGGGCAATCAGGGGGCTTTGTTACGAGCCGATAGATGATTGCGGCATTGTCCTTAGCGTTGATGAGGGGCAAAGCTTCAAAAAAGGGATAGCTGGCAACTGTTTGCATTGGGGAAGGCAGGCAAGATCTGGAGTGAGGACAAACCCTGTGTTATCTCCATTCCCTTCTCTAAAGACCATCGATCGCCTGCTGGTCCTCATGTTGGCTACCACTTTGTAAATATCGTGGAGTATTGAGAGATGTGTGGGTCTGATGCTACTCTAGTTGTTATTTTGTTTTGTTGTTTTAGTTTTTTTTTCTTTTTATTGTACTGATCTGGACAAAACATGACATGCAAAAATGTTTTTTATTGTAATATTGCTTCCCCCTAGTCATACACACACACACACACACACACACACATATATATGTGTGTGTGTGTGTGTGTGTTTGATCCAGGGTTGAATAAAAACACCATCATTTCATTTGTATTGTTTTATTTTTGTTTGCAGATCTTACAAAAATATGACAAAATAAATTAAAAGAAATAAATAATCCTTTTTTTTATCCCCCTTAAAAGAGCCCCGTAAAATTGTCTTTGTACATTAGTTACTTGGAAGAGCACACAACGTATTTCATGAAGACCTCAAACAGAAAGGTAAATCTCCCAGTGTGCAGGCACTAGTCTTTCACCTGTGACCACCCCTACACCTCCCCATCCCTCTTTCATTACAGACAGCACATGCCCTTCAATCCACATGCCTGCGATCTCGCAGCCTTTTAATGTTTAAAAAAAGGCATGTGATTCACAAATAAACCAACCAATCAGTCACCTTGACTACTGTCAAAGAATCCAAGGGTGTTCTGGAACAATTTCACAAATGCGGCACTGGATTTCTCATTCAGAAAAACAGACTTTCAATAACCCATCAGTTAAAAGTGTTACCCTTTATCTCAACCCCCAGTACTGATTCCCTCTATCAGACTCATTCCACCAGCAGTCATCAAACATACTTTGCCAGCCTACAAATTCAAAGTCTTTCCCTGATTCCGCTCCATTTGGGCAGTGCAGTGATGCTGCCAGATTACAATACTGCTGCTTAAGATACAAATTCACCCCCTGATGGCTAATTCCATCTGTACTGTTTTCTTAAGCCTTCAAAGCACAAAAAAAGTCTAGGGGTTCCATAACTGATTAAAATCCATTTACTTTAACTTATATCAGCTTCTGTACCATTCCACTGCCGCACTTATACCTGCGGACCAACATGGAGGTGAGGGCTGATCTATGCTTTTTTTTTTATCATCAAATAAAGTTCGGGCGTTTGCAATAGCAACGACAAGGGAGTCAATATAACGGTTAAAGAACCCTTTCTTGGTTTTAACGCTTACTCGCTGCGCCTTTATTATTACTGAACTGGGAGTGCTTCAGTCTCAGTTGCTCGATGTGAAACAGACACTCGGGGTGTTTCTCCAGTAACAGCAGAACCTTCTCTTTGGATTATCGAGATATGTAAACTTGCCAGTACAACCCAGAGAAACGTACAGTCCCGCAGAAAAAATTAAAATCATCACATTGTAACTATAGATTTTTCTCCTAACCAGGCATGAGGAAATATGTGCAGTCCTCAGCTTTTGTGAATGGAGGATTTTATACAGGAATATTGCTTGGGAGGTAGAATCCAATTCACGGAATTCCTTTCCCAGAATTCCATTCGCTTGACATTTGCAGCCATGTTTTTGTTGTTGTTGCTGTGGTCCGTGGTTGAACCGTCTGTGTTGCATGAGTGTGTTCAAACTGACAAGAAGTGAGTCTGCATTAATGTCAGACTGATAAGATGATGGGTTGGTTATATGTGAGGATTTTTAATTTAGTTGATTTCTTGTATCTATATATTTTTTTTCTGCCACGCATTTAGTATTGTTTTCATAAAAAAAAATTTAAAAATAGCATACATCATGATGTTTTTAATACCATAAGCCTCAACAGTTTTAGACCCAAATTCCACAGATTATGTGCACAATTTTCTCTCCTAAGGGATGTGGGGGAAAAAAAACCCGACTGGTACCATGGCGAGCATCTCCTATCTGAATCATTTTGTAACTTTTCTAAGTTGGGTAAGGGCACCACCTGCTGCCCAAAAGTGGAACTGCTCTAGATACCGGTTCCCTATCTGTTTTACAGACATGGCTCTGTGTAGTCTGAACCCTACCAGATTCCAGGTGTCAGTGTTGCTTTGGCAAATCATTTATCTAAAGAACATGCACACAATAACAACAGAAAGAAAAGTAACATAATAAAAAAATCAAATGTGCATATCTATCAATCAATCAGTCAATCAATCAATCAATAAGACCAGCACCAAGATGTACAAACAGAGAGACTCTAACGACAGTCATTTCTAAAATCCCATACAGTAATTAATGCAATCCTGCTGTTGTGTGGGTACGAGGCGGGCTGGCGTCTCCCTTCCCTTTGCCTGCACAGTCTCTGCCTCGGGATCCTCTCACCCAGCAAGGAACAGGGAGGTGCAGACGTTTCGAGCCATGCATGGTAATGCAACCCTAGCCTTTGCACACCAAATAAAAAAATCACACCACCTCCTTCCTCACACAGGTTACAGGTTTGACAGGGTGCTCGGTAACTGGTACTGATTCACACTGGAATGGCCAGTAAGCCCAGTTTACCTACATGTATTAACAGAACTCGGGTGACGCCAAGTAAAAGCAGCCTGAATGAAAAACAAGACGCACAAAGCCACAGGACTGTCTGCGACAGAGCCAGTGTAAACCGGGACTGCTCCCAACATGCTCTGCCCGATTCCAGACCCCGTCATTACAAACCCGTCAATTCCATTGAAAACGCTGCCATCTTGTGTTCTGATTCGGAAATGTTATAAATATACACAGTCAAACTGCTGGAAGGGCCATTGTAGCAATATATACATATGTATTTATATTACAGTCTTTGCTCAAAAGCGTCAACTTTTGTCACGGGAAAGTGTGTTTGAAAACAAACGGGAGCTACTCTTCCTTTCCATTGAACCCTTGAGGCATCCTGGTATTGAGTCTATCCTACTGCATGCATTTCCCTTTATTCTTCTGTATAGTACATGATCTCATTTGATATAATGTTGTATTTAAAGATGCTTAGATGCACAGGTGTCTTTATCAGCACTTCTCGGACTAGCACTGTGCTGGCAGTGGCTTGTTATTTGTTCAGGCACTTGCCTTTTCGAAACAATGTTTTTTTTCTCAAGCACCTTTCAGACACATTGAGCAGACCATCTTTGGAGATTTGAACAGCAATTTGAAATTGGATTTAAAAAAAAAACTGCTACCTTTAGTTTTAACACCTGTAAAAGTGGTTAATAAAATCAGAAATGGGAACGTATTTTTATAAAATGCATCATTTTCTAGTAACAAATGACCTATTGGAGACAGTCTTTGGTTTGACGTCAACGCTTTCAAACCTGATCTGTAGCACCTTTGCGGCACTATGGAATAATAATAATTAAATAAAAAAACAACACACTTCTCTTTTCTTTTAAAAAGGCTTGGAAACCATCTGAGAATCACAGCTTCCGCATTCCCACGAGTATTGCAATAAGAAGGGGGGAAGGGGGGGGAGAGGAGGTGGGATTCATCATCTCTCCGTTTCCTCACGTCCATCTGTGTCCATGCAGAACGGCCGGACACACAGCTCTCCTCCTCTAGCCTCAACCCAGACTGACCCCCCAACGACCCCAATCGACTCTCCCGAACAGAACTGGAACAGAAAAGGAGGCTCGGCAGCAGCGTGATCAACTAGGATTCCTCTTCCGTTTCTTTCTTTCCCTTTAGATTTTCTTTTAAAAAGTTAGAACGCCGTTCTTTTTGCATTTAGTTTTTGGAGCTCGGAGGCTCTGGCTCAACAGCGTGGGGGGGTTCGGACTCCGCGGAGGGCATTTCCTCCGGCGCCCCGTTCAGGTCCGATTTGGTGGGCAGTTTTTCCGGCGGGCCGTCCCCCCCAGGTCTGGCCTGGGCCCCGTTGGCACAGGGGCCCCCTTCAGATTTCCCGAAGTTGAAGAGTTTCCCCGGATTGAAGGACTTGGTCGGGGAATGGCTTCTCTCGTTGCTAGTGGCTGCTGCTGCTGCTGCTGTTGCTGCTGCCTCCTTCTTGTTCTCAGGAGACTTCAAGAACTTGAAGCTGAGGAAACCGGGGAGTTTGGGCTCGCTGCTGCCCGTGGGGGACTGTGGCGATCGGGCCGTGCCCGAGTTGAACTTGCTCTGCAGGGGGATGATCTGCTTCAGCTTCATCACGTTGTTGGTGGCCAGCAAGGAGCTGGGCCTCTTGGGCTTGTCGGAGCCCCCTCCGGAGCGGGGCTTGTGGCCCTTGTCGTGATGGTGCTCCCCCGCCGAGGGGTCCGTCCCCCGGCCCTCGTCCTTGTCCCTCTCCCGCCTGGCGTGGTGCTCCGCCTGCCTCTGCCTCTCCTCCTCCTCCCTCTTCCTGCGCTGCTGCTGCTGGAAGTGCTGCTGAGCCTGCCGCTCGTGCTTCTGCAAGGAGGACAGAGAGACAGATGGAGACACGTGGAGACGCAGAGACACCACTGACAGCGAGACCAGCAGAGGCCCTGACGTGCCGGGTGACAGCATGCTGAAAACAACGCTTAGCAGCTGTCACTAATGGCAGTGAAACCCTTTCCAAACATTTTCATCTTAAGTTTACCTTCCTGTTCAGTTACTTAATGCGGAAACAGCTTTTTTACAGTCTCTAGCAGAGAGTCTACTGAACTTTACTGTAAATCCCAATTCATTACTTTTGTTTTCTAAAAGTCATTCCATGCGACAAATATACACAGACGACCTTAAAAGTGTTTAAACATGGTCCCATAATAGCTAGCAACACTGGTTCATTTTAACTTACAATAACTCACCAGCTGTATTTCCCTCAGTTGCTTAATTAGTGAAGATTAAAGCAAACCCATTTCTATTACTAACATTTCAAAGCATAATGATATTTCCATTATAAAACATGAACTACTGTACAGAAGAGACCCATTCATTTTCCTAGATATTTCTGTTCGTTCCTGCAAGCATTTTAAGGCAGAGGTGCTGTAGAAACCTGGCACACACTCCCTCAGAGTCGCCCAGACTAGTGGTAGCCAGGAGCACTGCATGGCTTTGTTAAGTTGGAACCCTGCGTTACCTTGAAGGCTTCCCTGCGTTGATACTCCAGCTTCGCCATTTCATCAGCCACCCAGGAAGGGATGTCTGGGATTGCAACGTGAATGATGTACTTCAGCAGGACAGCAAAGTGCTGCGGAGAAAGTGAGAGACACATTCACTGAGAGCGCGCTGAAACCACACTGCTGAAAGCCAGTCCAACAAACAAGACTAAAGCAAGCAATTATTTTCCCAAGAGCAACTCCTTCAAGCACCTCTTTGCAGTGCAAGAATTATTTGTCTCTAATTACTGTGCATTTGCATAATCGTTACAGCTCTGGCACAATTTTAGGATTGAGACACAATTAAAAAAAATATATATGAACAGAATTTAGATATTTTATTTAACATCATGTAATCAAATTAACTACAAAATGATACCACAAAAGTCTTCCGGAAGCCATAACTGTAGTACAGTGTTTCATTTAGATGGAAAGCTACAAAGCAGGATGTAACACATTAAGTATGTTAATGTAACATTATTCAGGTTTCATTTGACTTTTTTCAACATGTGTTAATTCTGCAGGGCGATGCAAAACTTTTGTCCAAAGCTGTAGTTACAGTGTGGTTCCCTAATGCATCTGTATTCATGTTTCCACACACATGAATCTGAATGTGAGACAAGATGAACGTTGCTGTACCTCCAGGATGACAATGGAAATGATGGCCATCTCCGGGCTGAGCCAGGGGAACAGGCGCTGCAGCTGCCCACACTGACTAATCAGGTAGCAGTTTACAATAATGGCAACAAAGCCCATGGCCTCCATCACGCTCTGCGAACAAAAAAAACAAGTTGCTCTTTGTGAGTGCCAGCTGTTCCACTGCCCACCTTTGATCACTCTAGTCCTGGGGTATAGCGTTGAATAACTAGGATTCAAACTGGGCTGCGTTCGCTCAAATCCAGCAACAGAGTGGCCATGCTGACTGTCTACTCTGCATTGCAAAAGGAGCCGAGCTTGATCCAAGGAAAGTAATTCCTCGGAACGCAAAGTTTAATTCAGGGTTAAACGGACTTTCCTTTCTGTCAGTTGAACTTAACAGGTGTGTGCGCTCTATCCCTCTGTGGTCAACAGAGTAGGCTTTGTGTTGAAATAAATTATTTTTAAGTTTGGCAGGGATGGGGTTAATTCCGTCCCTACCAGATTCCCGTGTGGCATGTGGCTCGGTCTAGACTGAATAACTGATCATCAATCAAGACCCAGCTATATAAAGGAAGCCTGGCCCTTTGTCTCTTTAGAGAAAGCCAAAGCCAATAACAGCCGGAAGGTGCCTACTAATTTGTGTAAGTCTTGTCTGATCCTTTTACTGTGGCCTTTGTGTCTGTTTTGCTTCATTGTTTGTCTGTAAATAAACGTGCGCTCGAGTCCGAGCCTCCTTCACAGCCTCTCACCTGCCACTGGCCGATGCTCTCGACTCGCTGGCCGAAGGGCCTCTGCAGCCCGGTGCACAACTTGAAGGCGTCACTGCGGATCTCAATGATGTTGTTGATGAGTGCGCACATGGCGGCCAGCGGGAACGCCGACGAGAAGAGCACCACGTATCCAAACTGGATGAACATCTCCTGGTAATCCTGGAAGGTGTCCTGCAGGGAAACACAAAGTCCACTTATTGGAGGGTCTCATTGAATATGGGGGATTCAGCCTTTTAAAAGTTAACTGCAGTTTAACTGTGGTAAAACAGGAATGGAAATAAGACTCTTATTGCATATCAGTTTGACCCATTCCAGGTTTTAATACAAGCCTGATTAGCCACAGTGCACAGGTAACGAGCTAAGGTGTGTCTTACTAGACTCATCGTTCAAGCAGGGATTGGATCAAAGTGCTATGCAATGGGAGTCTGAAGCACCACAGGGAAGCGTTATGAACCCTTTCTGCCGCGGTACTGAATCTGCTTCCTCGACACACGAGAAGGCGTGATGGCAGAGGTTCGAGAGGCTCTCCGCTCACCTCGTATTTCTTCATACAGCTCTCAACCTCCGCCTGTGTGAGCTGGGAGGAGAAGGTATCTTCGGGGGGGTCGATCCAGGACTGTCTCTTGGTTTTGGACTCCTCCCTCTCCCTCTCCCTCTCCCTCTCCCTCTCTGCAGAGTGGCCCCTCTTCCTTTGCCGCAGCGAGACGGAAGCCTCCCCTCCAGGAGCCAGCTGGGCCGCAAGCACCTCTCCGGGGGCCTCCTTGGTTTCGAGGTAGCCGTTGTCGATGTCATCGCAGAGCTCGAATACCGAGTCTGGGTCCATGCCCTTCTCCACCATGGTGGGGCTGCCCTCCTCCAGGAAGCTGTCCTCCAGCTGCATCGCCATGGCGACCCCCTTCCGCTCCGCCTTCTCGATGAAACTCACCTTCCTCAGCTTGAGGCCGCAGTCCATGAGGCTCTCCACCTCGTTCTCATCTTCGCTCTGCCTCTCCTGCTCCCCCTCCTCCTCCTCCTCGTCGGGGACCCCGCACCCCCCATTCAGACACTTCTTCTCCCCGCTCCCTGGGTCCGGAGAGGCCTGCTCCGAGGGCGAAGCCTGGGCCTTTCCTGCAGCCATGCGCCCGTATTTAAGCACCGAGGAGAGGAGGAGATCCCAGAGCGCCCTCGGGGTCAGCTCCCCCAGCTTGTGCCTCTCATACAGGTAGGGCTGCAGCACCTCCTTGATGTTCTGCAGGAACTGGCGGATTATCAGCAGGGTGGCCAGCATCTGAGGGGGTGAAAGAAGCACAACGGACATTTAGAGGGACAACAGGCTCTGTGTTACAAAGCTGCAGTGTCTCACAGGGCTACAGCGTTGTATTAACACATGATTCTACTGAGTTTCCGTGAACCACAAAACAAGTCAAGCAGACAAATGCTTTGGTCAATCTCTGCAAAGCCTGTTTGGTCAACGTTTGTATCAAAAACCGAAAAAAAAGATTCCCAGCATCTCTGGTCTATTAATGGAAATGCATGCATTGTACCACATTACAGGTACTAAAAATAATAATGATATTTTACAGGACATACAAAACACACCTCTGGATGGGACACTGCACTATTAAAACTGCATCACTCAAAGCTCAGGCTCACACACAAACTGTCCCTCAAAACAGCCCCATTGCAGAGAAACAGGCAGACCTGCTAGTTGCTATATAAGCTGCATTAACAGCATGAGATTCCTACCCCTATAGGTATGGTGCAGACAGAAAACCACGTATCTTTGCCAATGTATGTTTTGTAATTATCTTCAGATTTAGTTGTCTATGAAAGTGTCAGAGGCACCTGGACAGCTGGCTGTGAGCATAATAACCGTACTTTACCACCAGGTGGTGCTATAGACTTAGTGGAAAAAACACTGCTGGGAGATTGCATTTGATATAGTTTTTCAAGCTGCTGTTTGCGCAACAATGTTTGCTCATGCCGTCACTGCGTGCTGACAGACAGACAGACAGCCAGTCAATCAGGCAGGTAGAGAGGCAGACCGGCTCCCAACACTGCCGTACTTTAGACCTGGAGCGGGCACACAGGCCTCGCTTTATGAAGATGATGAGGAGCTGGAGTTTGAGGCAGAGGAAGGGCAGCAGGGCGTCTTTGGTCTGTCTCAAGAGGCTTGAAGACAGGGAGAAAACAAGCAGGAGCTGGGGGGGGGGAGCGAAGAGGAGAACAAAACAAATAAAATACAAATAAAACCTGCTACGGGAGAGTGGAGAATCAGCCAGCACCCCTCTCCTGTCAATGAGTACCAAATCACAGTTACAATGAAAAGAAAGGAGAAGGAGGGCTGTGAGGCAGAGAGAAGGGGTTAGAGGAGGATAAACAGCTGATGATAAATCTGAAGGTACTGGAACTCCACTAAACAATATTTACAAATTCATGTGTATACCGAGCTTCTAGTAACACAAGCATTTATCTCATTTCTGGTATTTCCACCAAGTGTCCTTTTCCGTCTGGTCAGAATGCTTTATTTATGCAGAACGATGACATCCGAGACCAGTTTTCAGACCAAGGATTCCACTGCTTTTATCATTCGCTTGTGTTATCTGAACACTCTCTGAACTGGACTGGAAAGTTTCGCAGACTTTTTAACAAACCCTGGCACTGCGCGCGATGGCCTCACCTCTTTCAGACGCTCCATGTCTTTGAGATAGAACCCAATGTAGAAAAGGCTGAGATAAGAATTGACAAACTGAAACTGGAGCAGAAGACAAAACATCATTAGAGTCAAGCAAAAATCCACAGAATCATAATAAATAATAATAATAATAATAATAATAATAATAATAATAGTAATAATCAGTGTGCTTAATGTTTTTTACTGATGTTTGAAGACAAAATAAAGCACACTACAACAATAGCTCAAGGGCACAGAAAACCTGTTGTGCCGACTGCCTGCAAACTCACTTAGGAGAAACTTACTAGAACAATTTTGATGATGAGGTTTTTTTCAAAGGTACTCTGGAGTCTGTAGTTTTCTAGAATGGGAAAAATAAAGACATATTTGTACAAGGAGCAGCGATCCGGATGAGGAAATACTGAAATTCACCAAAATATATTCCAAGGTCCCCATACACAGCTATGGCCAGAAGTTTTCCATCACATAGAATTTTAGGATAAATAAAAATAAACTCTATGAACATAATTTAGACATTTTATTTAACATCATGCAATCATAGAAAGTACAGCATGACACTGCAAAAGTCTACCGGAAGCCATAATAGCAGTACAGTATTTCAAAATGTTTCAAAATTTGTTAAGTATGTGGGAAAACTACAAAGCAATTCAATATGTTAACGTGACATTATCCAGCAGGTTTCATTCGACTTTATGAAGCAAAATTAGTTAATTGTATAGGCTGATGCAAAACTTTTGGCCACAGCTGTATAATTGCCTTGATCAGCTGTTACGTTACCCTGATCAAAGAGATCTCACACTCTCTGCGTGGTACTGCCCTGTGGCACATACCCCTGTCATTCAGCCAGCAGGCAATCTTCCTGTAGACGTCGTCACAGGCTGTCACAGTGATGGCCAGCATGATTTTGGGGATGAACCTGGTCACTCGAGGAAGCTCCTTGATCCCCATCACAAACTCCTGGGGACAGAGAGCAGCGTCAGGGACACGGTGCGTCTCAGAACTGAAACGCCAAGCTAAGGGGGCACTGCTTCTGCCACTGACCTGCAGCTCGAAGCAGACGAGCATGGCCAGGAAGACGAAGCACAGACAGAAGAGGCACACGGGGAGGCTGACCAGGTATTGGAACAGCATTCTCTTCCAGGGGGGGTAGTAGAACTCCTCACAGCCAGTGATTGGGCTCAGCCGTTTCACTCCCTGCAACACAGCACAGCTCAGCCCTCAGACCCCTTCCCTTATCCAGCTTCCACTATCCCTGATCTCTTTTCTATAGCTGCTCATTAATACCTAGGGGTACACTCACTAAAAATACTGCTCCTGATTTCTGCTGCTATTCAGTCACAGACCACCCCCGAACACACCCCAACCTTAGCATTCTACACTGCTGTTCTTTGCCATAGGAAATGGTCTTCTACCTGCCAACAGCTCATGCCTCTTTCTCAGTGGTTTAGTATTCTTTCAGCTCTCCAGTTGCTCAGGCACTCCGCTCCTTTCTTATTTACCCGGAACTGTGGGCGTGGCTCTTCCAGGCTCTCAGCGGGCGTGTCCAGCGTCCCCCACTTGTAGGCAAGCTCCGCCCCCCGGCGCTTCCATCGCTCCAGGAAGAGAGTGGCCCAGACCACGTTGAAGAGAGCGAAGACCACGCAGCAGATATCCCTGCTCGTCTGGTAACACAAGCACAGCCCCCCGTCAGCCCAGCAGTGACACACACAAACAGGCGTGCTCAACTCACTGGAGTGGGTTTGACCTACAGTGCAGGAAGTGCTTAACAACTCACCTGATCAGACTCGGTCAGCATCCACAGAACGAAGCCGATGATGGCCGGGTAGAGCATGGAGGTGGTGTAGAAGCCCAGCCAGGCAAAATACATGGCGATCTTCACACCGAAATAATCACAGATATCATCTGCCAGACAGACACAGCATTACACACCTAAACGGCATTAAGGGCGCTGCATTCGACTGGGCTGTCAGTCGTGAAACAATCAACTGAACAGGACTGTGAAGGGATGGCGGTGATGTTTACAGTACCTAGTGGCTGTTTCTCACACACAGCTTGCACCCAGGACTTCATGAGCTGGCTTAGAATCCTCTGTTCGTGGAGCGGGAAGAGCTGCTGGATGACGCCCCTAGCGGCCAGCTCCGGTACTGCAGGAGGAGGAGAGCGAGAGAGACCGAGCAATAAGTCTCAAGTGGATTCTTTCTGCATTCTTTTTTTTTTTTTTTCACTAAGCCAAAACCGACGAGGAAGTCGAGATTCCAGTTTGAATCTGGAACCTTGCTAAAACAGGAAGCCAATATGAATGCTACTCACGGATTGGCTGCCCTTCCAGGAAGTGGATGTTGTGTAGCGACTCGCCCTGTTTCGCCCGCAGGTTCTCCAGCCAGTAGCGGATGATGCTCTGCCTCTCCTGTAGAGGGGGCAGGTGGGGAAGCTGAAGGGTTATCAGTGCGAGCGAAATCGGATAAAACGACAAAGCTAGTTAAAAATCGCAGCGAATGTACGGTTAACAGGTAAGAGAGATGGTCCGCTGACCTGAGAGCTGAAGAAGCAGATCTCGTTCTCGATGTTCTCGTAGATGTAGTCCTCCTCGCAGGAGAAGTTGCGAGTCCCGCCCCCGAACTCGGGTTTGACAGGTTTAGACAGCCCCACCTCCTCCGCCCCCCGCAGCAGGCTGCCAAGACAACCAGCATTCAGCACACTGCGCATTCAGCACTGCACATTCAACACTGCACATTCAGCACTGCACATTCAGCAATATTTTCTATATAGCTACACAGTGCACTTACACCCAGGATTTCAAAATGTACAAACTGCCTTTTATAGGACTATAGAACTTGAAACCAATAAAGTTAGTGGGGATCATCAGATACTAACTGGTGAGCACCACTTTACGTTTTTCTTCCTGTTATTAACCTGGCCCGGTGTTGCAGTGATTACAGGTTTAATCAGGACTCCCTCAACAGCTGAAATGAAGTTTTATTGCTCCATCTCAAAAATCTTTTTTTACAGCACTTTTAAAAACGAACCCCTACATCCTGCTTACTCCCTGTAGTTTCAATGAAAAAACCGCCCCTTCCCTCGCTCTCCCCTCCCTGCTTTCCATCTCTAATATATTAACGAGCCACCAATCCTGCCTCGCCCGCCCCCCTGCCACGCAGCCACACAGAATGCTCTGCAAAGAGATTTTATTCAGACTCTACTGCGTCTACATTATTCATGAAAACAGCTTGTTGAAGGCTTTACTTAGTGGTTTAGCTACTGATGATAGTTCCCTATGTTCATTATGACCTCTATTTTTATATGAACAGTTTGGAAATTGTGCAAACTGCATTGAAAATTTTCAAAAATGTAACTTGGAGAGAAAATGTAGAGAAATATGTAGAGATCAAGAATTTTCCCAGTGAAAGGATTATTCTGCTGAGAGAAGTCTGGGGTTTGAAATGGCTGCAGGGGTCTCAGTGCTAAGAGAAGTCCGTGTTCGTCTCTCTAAGTGCTTGAGTGGAGCTGGCCAGACGAGAGTGCCGTCATTCAAACGGACAGTGCAGTCCTGAGGGAGAGCGCCTCTTAACTAAGAGAAGGATTCTACCTGCTGGATTCATACCAGCTGTAATCAGCCAAAGCTGGAAGGCAGCGGACGCTTAAAGATCCACAGCTGAACACTCACTTCTCGTAGGTTGCCGTGACGAAGAAGGCATGGACTCGGGTGTGTTTGTGGTGCCGGATCTGGATGATCAGCTCCGGGATTCCCAGCCGAATGTGGTTCAGTAACCATAGCAACGTGTGGTCATCTGTGGATTCTGGGGGAAGCAAACAGGAAGTCGGCAAGACAAAACAGGAAGTCCTTCCAAAGACACCTGTTTGTTGTTCTTGGTTGATAAGACCGGTTTGCACTGGGGACCCAGCTGTCTGTCGGGGTGTCAATGCCAAGCAGAGTGTAATTCAGCCCGCAGGAAGATGAATTAGCCTGATATTGTCTTCATGTATAAAAGTCAGGTGACAGCGAGAGAGAGAGAGAGCAAGAGAGTGAGAGAGAGAGATAGAGAGAGCGAGAGAGAAAGAGAGAGCAAGAGAGACAGCAAGCAAGAGAGAGAGAGAGAGAGAGAGATCTTTTACTGCACCTGCAAATGTCATCAGCACGTCACAGTTCTCCGTAGGCACTGTCTTCATCCAGGATTTGTGGGACATCATGTAGCGTCCAGCCTGCAGCAACCTCTTTCCAAAGAGCTTATCTGGGGGAGGAAGAGAGATTTCAGGTGTGAGGGCGGTGAGACAGGGGAGAGAGAAAGAGAGAGACGGGGAGACTGGGTCAGCCAGTACCTCAGCAGAGACACATTAGCCAGACCTGGAGTGGAGCCCAGATGGGACGTCCCAAGCTGGGATACAGACCCTCCCCCCTCCACCCCTCATGATCTAAATGTCACGCATCTGTATGCTGTAACCCAAGCCCAGGGGGGGAGACGCAGCAGTTAACCCCTTCCTGTCCGGCTGCCTGGGGACTTTGAAAACAGCCCCACACAGATCATGCTTGGTGCCGGGCATCCTTTAATATTTGACCCATTTAAAAGGGACTCCTTTTTGTTGTTAAAATCCAGGTAAAACCTCACTGACAGTCACATAAAGTACATGACTATGAGGGTTAATCTGATCAACATGTATCTGACAGGAAAAAGACACCCCTACATTTTATTAATTTTATAGCGCTAATGAATCCCTCCAGGACTGCGTCGCCCTCCTCGTTTTAGGGGTATTCCCAGCATAACCACGCACAGGTTGATAGAATCCAGCATCGCTTATCCTGGGTGTAGATTCACAAAGACATCTGCAGCCTCCTTTAATAAGAACTAGCATGCTGCTTCTGTTTTTTGTTTGCAGAAGAGAAAGAAAGCATTGTCAAATTACCTCGCAGATGGCTCAAGCACAGGCGGTGTCTGTGTGTTTGACTGGCCTCTGTCTCCGCAGCGCTGCCTAAGGCCTCATCAGAGGAACATTACATTTTCAGACCTACATTAGCAGCAGTATCTACTACCAATGAGAGCAGGGGTGTGCGTTTCAGAACGGTAAATGCTAACAGCGCTCCAGCTCTTAAAACTGATACAATTCCTGATTATATCCTCTTTGATCCTGTTTTAGGAATTCTTTGGAACAGTTTCGTCATGGAATACAATGAAGATGTTCCCCGTGGATCTCTACTGGAATTTCAGCCTCCCCTCTTTTAAATAGCGGTTTTGAGACTTTCCAGATTCAGTGTTATATTTTAAGCAAAGCCCATGTCTCTATGTACCCTTATAGAAGTTTAGCTCTGCAAATTTCCACGGTATTTTTGCAGTTTTCCCCGTGGTTATACTACGCATTTGCCGTAGTTGATCATCTTGCCTTATTTGAAAAATGTTTTGTCATATTTCTCTGGGCTTTACTATTCTTTTACTGTCCATTACACTTTGCTATGCTTTTACTATGGGAAACTTTTAGATCAGTAACTTCACCCAGTTTTCTTTACCAGGATTTGCCCTGATATAGATAGAATAATCTGGGCACAATTTTCCACTGTGGACAAATACCTGCAATTTGCCCAGATACAGGCCCCTGTTATTTATTTTCCTGTAAAGCAACATTTTTTTCTGAGTTTCTGCCTCTCTTAGTTTGCATGATGGACACTCGTTCTTTTGAGGAGCATCTCATTTGAATCCCAGTTGCCAGATAACAGCTCTCTCTCGCACTCTCTTGGATCTTAATCTACACTTTCCATTCAGGAATGAAAGAACCAGCTGTCTTTCACAATGCTGCAATACGTTTTCAAGGGTATATGAAAAAAAAATACAAAATCGCTCAGACACTTTGCCTCGCTGCAGTGGTTGTAACTAATAAAATATTTCCATAATTCTGTTCCCTACTTCTGTCAGCTGCAGAGTTCTCAAAAGAGCACTTACTGTATCAAGTGTTTTTTCACTTTAAAACAGGAGATCTGGTTCAACGCTAGGTTAAAAAAAGTTCTCTGTTTCCCTTCTTTCTGGTAATCACCCCTGCAGCAGTGTCGTCTGGGTCAAAGCATGCTACTGGCTGCAAAGCATGTCACTCATGGGGTTGGAGGTGGTGGTGGTGGGGGGGATTGGTCAGTTAATGACTAGGAAAAAAAAAAGACGTTTAAAGTTGTGGGGGTCAATTTCACCCTTCTGGTGCAATTCATGGGAATTTAAAAAACTGATGGACACCAGCGCCATCTTGTGATCGTATTAATCTCCCTTTGGTTTTTGCTGCCAGGGATGCATCAGAGTTCTGCGGATTACTAATATAATGACAACTTGTGTGGTCTAAGCTATGTCTACGACAGGCAACTACAGCTACAGAGCAGCTCATAGCCAGAACACCTTCCAAAAAAAACCCCATCCTCCGAGCTGAACCACTCGGGATGATGGAACACGTCATAAAAAAGTGACTTGCTCTTTTTGTTTCAAAAGTGTTCGCTGTCAGCACGACTGTGATTCCACAGGTGTGCTGCAGGATCACTCTGAACTCCTGCTCGTATTCAGAACACATCGTTCACAGCACACTGCACACAGACCGCAGTGCGTTCCTTACACAAACACCTGACGTGCTCTGGGGAATGAGATAAGGAGAATGGCTCCTTTGTTCACAATGGGAAACCGTATGAGCTCATATTCCAGGTGTGTGCCAGAGCAGGGCTCGGCACAGCCAGCGAAGCCTGGACTCAACTCTGGCACTACAGCAGCTTTAAATGAGACTCGACTCAAAAGGGTGGAATCTGTTTTCTACCCTTTATTATGCCTAGTGCCACTGTCTCTTTTACCATAGCGCAGTTGGAAATGTCATTTCTAACAGATGTTCCAATAGGACTGCAGAGCAATGCGATGACTCATGTATGTCAAGTGGCACATTGACCTGTTTTGATGGAAACTGGTTTTTGGACAATTTCACAAGAACAGATAAAAGGGTCTCATCTTATTTAACAATATGCTTTAAGTATATAATAGAAGGGTAGTTATATAGACAACAGCGAGCTAGATTCCTACACCTCCAGATCTCCTATCCACCCTCGAAGGAGTCATGTACCATCGCCTCCCAGTACAGAAAGGGAACTTGGCCATTCTCTTAAATCTGCTGTTTGATGCCAGTGACCACCTACTCAACCTAACGCAAGTTTAACACATGCAAGTTTGTGCTTTGCAATCAAATAAATGTGTTTCAATGATGAGTCTTAATTATACTTTACTGATAATCACTGATAATGACACTAACAGAATTAAGGTTGCAATGGGATACCACACAGGTGCTCTTTAATCAGTCTCCACACAGCAGACATTGATCCGGCTCCCTTATGAAAGTTTGCCACTGTATTCTTGCATGGTCATTTTTTCCCATGCTTTTCCTCTTAGATCATACCTGTATATAGCCATGTGATTACTTGGTAATTACCAAAGCCTTGTGATTACCAAAGCCATGTAATAACACACATACCAGGCAAACCAGTAGTGACCATGCAAAAGCATGAACCACTGGTAGTTAACCAGTAAACCCCAATGCATTGTACACTACTGCCTATTCAGCAATGCTATTTGTTTAAAAGTGAACCTGGCTCCAGATCCCAAGAAAAACCCTGGTGTTTGTCTTCCTCAGCGTTTCTGTTTGTCAGGTCAAGGCCCTCTCTATTGATACACAGGGTGGGGTTGCTTTTCCTCATATGACAACAGGAGAGAGAGAGACAGTGCCTGCATTGTGGAGGCCCACGCTCTGCCCACTAAGCTCCTGGCACTGGCAGTGCCCGGAGGAATCTCGTGGGGGACAGGGAGAGAGATGATTACAACTGCCGCCTTTCTCTGTCGCGAGTCTATCGGCACAGCTGCAGACTGGGGAGGCAGGGGGCTGACTGAGGGCTTGTGAAGGGCTGCAGTAGTTAAGCAGTTGTTTATTCTTCTGGTTTCAATCTGAGTTGCAGTGTTTTTAGTTTCAGTTGCTCTTGTGCGTGCAGAATGAGGGGGAATGAGGGTTAGCTGGTTATTGCATATATGGTATAGTATGCACAAGGGCTGGATATAAAATGTGACATGCCATAGCACTGTCAATAGCAGTGCAGGGCAACAAGTCTGTCCAAGAATGTTCATGCAAATCTGCAGCCTTGACTGTTCTCCAGAATGGACTGAAGATTCATCAGTCCTGGATACAGAAGCACCTGCCAATGGAGAGCCTGCTATCACCCGTGTCAAAGTCTGTCAGATCTACTGTGCCGGCCATCCAGTCTGAAACAGGGATATGCAGCTTGTATATGAAGCACAATATATTTACTTATTTAAGCTGGGGGCCCCCCAAAAAAACATACATATTTTAGATATATTCCTATAGCTGTGTCACCTGATGCCTTCTGCGTTTAGAGGTGGAGATCAATGCACATGAACCTAAACAGGATGCAATACAGTAGTGCAAGTGAGTCCAGGTTTGTGTTCTAACTGGTCCCTGAGTATGTCAGAGAGTACAGAGACAATGGCTTCTTCCATCATTGCAGTGCTGTTTGCCAATTGAACGTAGGTATATGAGAGTGTATTGTGAGTTTTCTATGTGTGTGTGTGTGTGTGTGTGTGTGTGTGTGTGTGTGTGTGTGTGCGTAACTCTGCACATGTGTGTGTGTTTGTGTGTGTGCATGCGATGAACTCCAATGAGACATCACTTTGATTTATATACACTGACATGGAGATCCTGGCAAGACAATGCAAACAGACAGTGCCGCAGACAAACTAACACAGTACGAAAAAAGCCACACAAAGAATCCACATGTACAGTGTTATGTGTGCAGTTTGATATCCACCTCAGCAATCCAGTCACTGAATCACTAACCTGACAGTTTATTATGCTCAAGACACCAGCTTATTTTCAATCAGGAAACAGATGATGAAAGAGATGCAAGGAATAAAAGGAGATTAATGAATTCAGACAGCTAAATCTGTTTGCCTTGTGGTGAATAACACTGAATGAACTCTGTTGCAACCGGCGCAGAAACGCAGAAGCTGTGCTAATCTGGCTAAAAGCAGCATTCTGTTTTCATCACCGTGACGTCTAATGAGATCGCTTAGCAGCTAATGTTTGCAAGAGTAAAAGACAGCTGTGAAACGCCCTGCAGGTAGAGGATTGCATGAAAGGTAAAAGGCTGTTTCAAGGAGCGCTGACCAAAGATTTTAAAATCAATTTCTCAATGGAACCTGGAAGCCCTGATCGTCTGTTGGAGATCGTTGGGTTTCGTTGAATGGATTCTATATTTCAGCTTGGAATGCGCAATTCACAGCGCCGCTACTTCCTTAGTGACAAAGCACTTCCTGTGATGCAACTCAGAGGAACTTGATGTAATGACTGATGTAATGACTGATATAATGACTGATGTAATGACTGATATAATGAATGATGTAATGAATGATGTAATGACTGATATAATGAATGATGTAATGAATGAGTTATAAAGGTGATAAGAAACATGATGTTGAAAAAGCAAGCAACACTGTGCTGGGAAAGCCTTGGGTGGAATATACAAAACCTGGTTCACTTGAGCTGGGTTGAAACGCAGGCCTCCAGAGTCAATAAGCCTGCAGCTTCACCCCAGCCTAAAACTGGTTTCCAGAAACCATCAACTCATCTGTTCAAACCATCAACTCAAAGTGTAATTACTCGCCTTCAAGTATACCTGCCAGAGGTGCATGTGTAAACATGTTCTTACAGCTACCTGTAATATCCTGTGAATGAGAGGGGCATCTTCAATAAGCAGCCGCCTGTCTTCAGCAGACAAGCGCGTTCAGTCTGTTTAGTGACCGGTTATACTTTCTTTACCGTCTTTCTATCTATGCAAAAATCCAACTGGTTAGCATATGCTGACATCACCCCAGTAGCATAAATATTTATACCTTTAACATAAATTTACAACCAAGATCGCTTACACCTCTGACTAGAATAAAAAGGCTACACCTCGGAAAGTTTGAATAGGGAGCCTGCCCCTTTAAGATGTACCGTGAATTACCTTGCATTCATAGCGTGTCCCCTTCAAGAAGGCTGACTGACGGTCGTCACACACAACAAGCACAGCAGCGACCAGGCGTGCTGTTTGTATTCCAAGCCGGGTTACAACATTGCCACATATATATAACCATGATAACGATTAGCAGAGAGATCAGAGCCGTGAAAACGAACGCGTTACATTGCTCTGAAATGTGTAACATGGCCAGGCCCTTCGGCAACTCAAAGCCAAGGTATTGATGCATTCAAAGGCCGAAAATACAGTTATTGCATTATCAGGACAAAAAGGAACAACGCATAATTCACGCAATTTTTGACACGTTTCACTCGACTTTCAAGCCATTCAAACGTTCTAATGCTACACCGAGAACACAGTTAAGCGGACATTTGGACAACAATGATGTAACCTATGTAGATGTCCCTTCCTTGCCCGTGATTAAAAAAAGTTATTTGCAATATCATATAACACAACACAATTGCGCAAAACGATTTGCAGAAGAAGAAGAAGAAGAAGAAGAAGAAGAAGAAGAAGAAGAAGAAGTTGTATTAAATCGCGATACTAATTCTGCACATAGCATTCTGAACATTATTAAATAACTTTAATCACTTCCCAGCTCCAGAAAAAAACTGTGCAAAATAAGCATCTAATTATACTGCATTGAATATATAACCATGCACGTATAACAAATTAATCCTATCAGCATGTGAGTGTGTAGCACTATCTGTGACCTTAACATAACATACCGGTACCATAAAGTCCATTATTAATATTAATATTAATATTATTATTATTATTATTATTATTATTATTATTATCAGTAATATTATACAGCACTAATAACCACCTGTGGGCAGTTATCGCAGTATAGGGCGCACAAGACAAAAGCCAATTCTGCTACACATCGTACTCTGTATGCACACTGCAAAACATGCATCGTGTCGCCAACTGTTTGCAGAGCACTCGTTTTCATTGATCCTGATTTTGTATATTATTATTATTATTATTATTATTATTATTATTATTATTATTATTATTATTTATCAAAACGCCCTTGCTTCTTCAGCGTAAGGTTTTTGTTTTGTTTTTTTCCCATTTGTCTTATGCTCACCCAGGACTCCAGCGGTGGCTGACTGGGTACCCGCAGCCGAGTCTGCGCTCTCTCCCTCAGCTTGCGATCGATGCCTGTGTCGGGTCGCGTCAGTGTTGCTGCCTGCGGCTGCAGGGGCAGCTGCCGCTCCCGTCTCGGGCATGGTGTGCTGCTGGGGAGCGAGTGCTGTATCTTGGGGTCGGGGTAGCATGAGGACTCAGCCGATCAGAGCAGAGATTGGGGGTTAAATTGATGTGAAAGTGAAGTGAAGGTTGATAATCTTCATCCCGGCTGCGGCGGGCTGTATGCAGATAGCAAGCGCTTAGGAGCGAGTCTCACTTGGAGGAGGGACAAAGAGAGGGAGTAGACAGCTACACACAGTCACACACACACAGAAAAGATAGTCTAGTTCACCTCGCCTCCCGAGACATATTTTCTGCATTGGAAATATATACAGTAGATGGCTGTACTATACACAATAATGCCAAGCGCCAAACAGTTCTATTGTGCTCTAGCGATAGGTCAGTATAGACATTATAACAAGCCTCCACATGCATACATTACTAAGGCATAATAAAATAACGTTTTGATACATTTAAAAGTCCCCCTCACCGGGTTAAAAATAGTTGTCTCTTCAGACAGCCCGTTCCAGGTTCCTGTTTACAGAATCGGCAGCAGCAACTTAATTCTCTATTCAGAAGAAGAAAAAGTAAAATTGGACGGGGAGCCCATGAGGTTAGTCTGGGGCAGGCATTATAGCAGCGCTTTCTTTAAAAGAATAACAACCTTAAAGACTCCTTCATGTTCTCAGCCTCCCGGGATAGAGTAACGGATACCGGATACCCGTAGACAGGCCCCATTATAGGGCGCTTTCCATATAATTAAGAGCTTCAAATTACATTTGCAATCGTTCTTGAATGCAAGTCTGTGTTAAGGTGCTTTGGACCAGGAGCTGCTATTCGGGTTTGATTGACTGCCATAGACCTAAGAGTCATTATAGAAGCCAGCGCCATTACTGCACAACGGTGTATTGCCAGAAGAGGTCATAAAGAACAGTATTTAAGCGATAGAAATAAGATGCACTGCTAATCAAATTGTAAGGAGGTAGACTTTTTTTTTCGAGCTGCTTAACATTCACCATGCACCATCTCACAACGACCATTATTGAAATATACAGCAAATGTTTGCGTAAGGCGCTTGTCGTGCCTCTATTTCCTGGCTGCTGGCTGCAGTTTGAGAGAGCAGGCTCCAGTGTGGATCCTGCTGACTCAGCGGTTTACAGCCGGCAGCTGCAGAGTTCTGCATCATTACAGAGAGTACTGTGTGTGTGTGAAAGCGCTCTGAAGCACTGCCTCGCATACACGCTGACATGCACAACGCACTGCAGGCTAGCGACCCACTGATCCTGATACAAATAATAACAGAACCAGCTACACGCGTGAACATGGTGTTATGTGTGTGTGTATGATTGGTC
>NC_054560.1:7045259-7070259 GCF_017654505.1 Polyodon spathula
ATTTGCAAGGGGTTTCTTGAGCAGAGGAAATGCCTCACTCCAAACCCACAGCACATACACACAAAAAAGTGTCATGGTAACCACATTAATAGCCATGGTTTCATCTTGCATGGCAACTCCTGTGGGGGCTATACGCTGTTAAACATAACTTGACTCGTACATGAGGGTGACTCACAAAGGGCGTGTTAACTTCAACACACAGGCTGACTTCATTGCAACTTCCCCTTCTTATAACGAACCATCCCAATAGCCAATTCAACCAGCCCTATCGGAACAATCACTTACCAGGATCTACCTGGATACAAGGATCTCAGTATTGACTGAAACTGAACACTCCGTTGTGAATGTTTTCACCTGAGAGAATAACACAAAGACCATGGTTGGCTAATTCAAAGATAACCTATTGCAGTACGAATCCCGCACGACGTGTGCAACCACTGCCTGCCCGCCCCCTTCACACAAGCTGTAAACGGGCATGAACAAAAGCACGGAAAATATAAAAGCAATCTATGCTAGATTTTGTTTAAGAGAAAGGATGTGTAATTACTGCATTCAGTATGTAAGGGTACATTCTTTCCTCCTTCCTTTTACTATCTCGTTTTATTTTTTATTTTTAAAACATACATATTAAATGTTGATCAATGTGAAGTAATCTTCATGATAGTACTGTACAGTGATGATGGGGGGGGGGATTTTCAAAACCAGGCACAATAGTAAGTGTGTGACCCCCATATCCACATGCGCCCCAGTATTCGTATTCTACCCCTACACTGTATTGAACTCTTACTTTTTGGTGACCTCCTCCAGTTCAGACCTGGCCTTCCCCAGGTCAATCTGCAGCCTGGCTCTCTCTCGGGCTGTCTCGTCCAAAATACGACGGGCATCGGCCAGCTCCCCTTCATACAGGGACTTGATCCCAGTCACCTAGGAGGGGAGAAGCATGCACTTCTGAGAAAGGCTGTACACAACACGCACACAACCACACCGAGACACACACAACACCACACACACCACTTTACAATGCAACAATCTCACCAGGCACAGTAGACAGCAACATTTAAAATCTAAAAACCAGATGCACTCTCATTTTGCAGGGTTTCAAAAACAAAGCACTTAACACTCCCCTTTCACCCCTTCCACAAAAACAAAACAGGAGTTAGCCTCACCTCCCTTCTGGAGTCAATTATCTGTATGTCAAACTTGTACAAGCAGAGTAAACTGCCAACTTCATCACAGAAGAGCATGTTTTGTCCAGTTAATCTGTACTATTAAAATACATTTGCATTAAACAGCAACACCTTTATATGCATGTCAAGGCTAGAATACTTTATAGGTGTTAAAAGGTTTATGATTCTTACATAAAAAATAACTGCTGTGAGTTTTACAGGAAATATAATTGAAAACAGGAGATTTCAGTCAAAGACACGGTTACACCTAGAAAAACAAAATGCAAGAATAAGAATCAGGGCTTTACTATTAACACTGGAGCAGAGCCAAAAAACAAAATGTGGGTTGGGTGGACAGTGTGCAGTGAGGGAGGGTGAACTCAGGGGGCTGTACTAAGGCTCTATATGCTGAAGGCTGCTGTGCAAATGGCGGATTGTTATCCTTAGCATTGCCATGTCTCAAAACTCTTAGAAAACTTGCAGCCTTTTGATGGGGGGAAAAAACCCACCACATTTTAGAATTCTAGTTTTAAAGCGTGGAACATGAATTACATTATAAAAAATATCCAGGTTAAGCAGTAAGACTAACAAGGAATTTCAAGATTTCAAAAGAAATTATTAAAAACGATCGACCGAATAAAATTGGGGGAGGGCGAGAGAAATGACTTGGAAGAATGCTGCTTTGAGGGAACAGTTTTTTTTAACTAGAGAAAACTGAACTGCAACAGTTTGACAGAAGAAGCCGCTTAAACACTTTCTAAATCTGAGCAAAACATCCTTGCATCCTTGTTCTTAACTCGCGTCAGTGCTCAGAACAATACCGTAACAAAAATAAATGAAGTCCTACTACTCAGTCTTTTCATAAAAGTTTGCGACGAGACAAGCATCGTGCTTTCCACTAGAAGCATTTTCCCTCCTCTCGTCCAGCGGACAATTCCACTTGCTGACAACAAAAAGCAAACGCTGTGCCGCGGCTGATAATCCTATGCCTTGAATTTCATGCATGGCGTGTAACTGAATGTATTTACACAGGAATGCAGGTGGCCGCTCCTCGTACCTCTCGGAGAGGGAACGAGCCTGCTGTTCAGTTTTTTAAAAAAAGGGACATACCCCACCCCACTCCAAAGCCACGTCTGGATATCGTATTGCCAGCAGTATATCCGTAACGCCCTTTTCCTTAAAATGGAGGCTAATACCATCGCATGCAAAGGGAGCTTTTTAGCTGCGATAAGACAGAATTGAATAATAAGCGCCCGTCTTGGCAATGCTATGAATAAGAAGGGTCCGTTTGTTTAAGGGTTGTCGATTAGTCGGGTAGAGATTTAGCAAAAACTTAGCGCGCCACAAATGCAACGAATCTGACCCCCCCGCATTATGGTAACAAAGAAATGCATGGATCAAACATGGGCCAGATTATAACAAACCAGCGCACAATGTTGCCCACGGCATGCAGGTTGCAAGTGTACAAACATGTTGCATTGCAGAGTGAGACGCGAAGTCGAAAAACTGTCCTGCAATGTCAGCAATTCGGTAGAGTTCAAGTCCGTCCCGGCTCAGCCAGGATACTAAACTTTTTCAACATACAGATGCCGTAGCCGCTGATGGGACGAAAGCAACTCCTGCGTGCATTCATTTGAAATGCAACCCCCAAACACATATCTGCCTGGGCGTTTCACCGGGGAGCAGATCGGACTTCTTTCGGCTCACTGTCTATGCATTTGTTGCACAGCGCCCTGGGAAGCTTGCACACGAAGGACGCTTTGTAAATGCGATCGGTCCGGCACGGTAATTACCAACACGAAAGTCAAACACTCAGATCTTTTATATGTATTTGTGGGTGGGCGAGACTTCCATTAACCGAACAGGCACACTGGAGTACCAATCTAAACACAACAAGACGAAATCACATCCCCGGCGCAACACCATGCGTCCTGCCCCGCGCGATTTTAAACATCCTGCTGGGGTTTTTTTCCCTCTAGTTTCTCTTACAGAGCAAAATAAATACGACACACTAAGACACACCATTAATGCCATTAAAAATCACATAGAACTGCAATGACTCGTTTTTGAATAACTGCGGGGATCCGCCGCACTGAACACTTCATATACACAACAAAGGCTGTTAATGCAAACATGAACACATTTTTCTATTGAAAAATTCCCACCTTTCGTTTTCTTTTCTTGTACCATAACGTGCATTATATACACACACACTTACTTGAAAGTATAAGGTATAGATTCATTGTATAAACAGCGACATATGAAATATCAGGGATAAACAATTAACAAAATCTACAGAGAGAATATTTAAAATAGATCTACCTCGCGTGTGGTGACTTCTTCTTTCTCGGAAACCTTAACCATGAGCCGGTCGTTTTCCAGCTCGAGTGCCCGGACTCGGTCGATGTAGACGGCCAGGCGGTCGTTCAGGTGGCGCAGATCCTCCTTCTCCTGCAGCCGGGTGATGCGGGTCGGGGACAGCGGGGTGCTGGAGGCTCCTTGCCGGGGAGTTGCGGCGGCTGAGCGGCTCGGGGTCGCCATCGGACTCGCTTCTTGAAAATAATATACCTGAGGGGGGGAAAGCAATTCCGGAATTACCCGTCTCGGTTTTCTTTTTTTTTTTTTTTCTCTCTCTGCTCGTTTAACGCCTGTATCTAGAGCGATTTAATTCATTTGCAGCGCGCTTGTTCCGATCACACCAGCGCCGTCTCCTCCAGCAAAGCACAATGAAAGGGCTCGCCAAGGCACGATGGCCGCCGGCGACGCAAGGCGCGCCAAAATACGTGAGCGCGCCGCCTTCTGGGAATTGTAGTTCTTTACATTCAAAAGTTGGCTCTCTGCCTCACTCGACCACAAGACTCGCAATCCCTCGGGAGCACATCCCGGTGCCATCAGTGGGCATTACGCAATTACTCTACGTTGCTTTGAGGTCTGAACCATTTTGTCTGAGTTTAAGTCACACAATGGATCTTTTGTCCTGGCCACTAATGTAAAGGAGAACGTGTTTTTATTACACTATTAGTTCGGCATGCTAGAATTCTACACAGTGCGAATCTGTTCTGTATGAAAGTTGATAGCAATCCACAGCAGACCGGGGTTCAAATATAATAATAATAATTACAATGCATTACAAAATTGCGCGATTACATTTTTTAATCACGCGGCTCTGAAACTCGGACCACTCTGCAAATGTACAGCGTTGGCATCGCTACCTTTTGACTGTTTTGCATGTAGCGTTTTTTTTTTTTTTTTAAAGGGAGCAGTTTAACAAATAAACAGACGCGACCGCTGAGGACAGGGCACTAGGAACTGACGCGCACACATGTTTCAGAATTCATCTTTGATAAACACTTAAGGATGCATGTTTGTAACCACGAGAAAATTACGAGACACACATTTCCACAGAGTAATCGAGTCAAAGCGTGTGAAGAAAACCAACTAGTTTGTCCAGACTTCATATACCACAATGCAATTGGGTCTAGTGGGCGCTACAGCTCCGGCGCCGGTGATTGGTCATTTGCGAATAAAGCCAACACGTCGCGGTCAAAATGCAGCAAATCGGCCGAGGCGGAGTGATTGAAAGGTGCCGTTTTTAAATGTTGGCTCCCCGTCAAAAATACCACAAACTAACCGCTGCTGGCAGATGCTTGTTATTAAGGCTTGCATTCATTTATTTTCAAATTGAAACACAAAGACAAGCTCGAGCCAGCCGATATCTGCACGCGGTTTGCATCCCGAAATTCCAACACGCGACTTTTAACTCGCCGTGCATTTTGATGCAATGCAAAAAAAAAAAAAAAAAAAAAAAAAAAAAAATGATAGAATAATAACAATTGCAAAATTGAATCAATGTCAAATGATTGTTGTCTACCTAAACGCTGCAGAGCTGTGCTGGAGTTTTAATACCAAACTGAATATGCAATAAGAAGCGAATATTAACGTTCTAATTCTGTTCTTGTTGGTTTAGACAGAAGGTTTAAAATGCATTCAATATGCTAATGGCACGATTAGGCATTATTTCTGCAACATATATTCATCATCTTATTACTGTTACTTATTAGAGAGCAACAAAACAGTATATTATTTTAGGAAAGCTAGTATTGAAAAGAAAAAAAAAAGATATATTCATCATCTTATTACTGTTACTTATTAGAGAGCAACAAAACAGTATATTATTTTAGGAAAGCTAGTATTGAAAAGAAAAAAAAAAGATATAGAAACAGCCTTGATAAATTATTATTATTATTATTAGTTTGTCTTTGAGTTTTACGTGTCGCATTACCCGGGCCAGTCTGTCAGTGGTTTAACGGGAGGGCTGTATTTGAATTCAGGCGCTCTTTGCAGAAACAAACAGCTGTGGATTTAATTGCGTCCCAACAGCAGATGTGCAGAAAATCAAGTTTGCAGACGAAATTGACAGTAGAAGCTACTGTTCTATCCCCGTTAACCGTCAAGCCGCGCTGCTGGTTTCCAATCCAGTTCTTAACGGTTCGAACCGCTATCATCCAGAACGTGGGCGTTTAGTATTTCCCAAAAGATTCAACTCATTAAAAGCTCCAAATACAATGCACTTTAAAAAAAAAAGAAACACAATACAAGCTGTATTTATGTAATTTGATTATATTGCATTGATGCAATTATTTGAAATACATTGTTCTGCAAATTGAAAATAAGATATCTTCAGTGCACAAGCCTGCACATTACCGTGTGAGGGTGTTTGTGACCGCTAGGGGGCGCCTTCAGTTTTTTTCGTCGCCGGATGACGGGTTGATTTCCCGGCATTCTGTCTTCGTCGGGTCCTTCCAGTGTGTCCGCCATCAGAGAGAGCAGGTAAGAGGAAGAGTGTCCCGAAATCCGATCAAAATCCCGAACATCTTCCCCTTGCAGCGCAAGCAAACGACACGGGTTGAAAATGCGAGCCCCGGGTTTCTGCGAGAGAGTTGTATTGTTCAGATAAAGTCGCTGGATAAAGAGAATAAGACATTTACAGGGGGTGGAAACTGTGGCGGGTTGCATATTATACACACTTCGATAGATAATGAAGATCGCAGCGCGATTAACAGCTTATTGCATGCTGCTTCACTCCCAGTCAGCTGTTGTTTTTTGGGTAAAATACTGTTTTGAAACGCAGAAGTGTTAGAAATATCTGTGTAGTGAAATAGGGTGGTGTGTGAAGTATTAGATGCCACGTTTGTTTGTGTTGCGTATGGCTATACCGGGTCTATTATACAAGATGACAGGGTCTTTATGTTTTTATATCATGACTAGGCGCGTAGTTATTAATTTAAATCCCGTAACATCTCCTGTCTGACAATGTTAAGGTCGTTTCTATGCAGGCATCCCGCAAGGTGATTGTGGATCTCTTCCCTTAGACTGGAGTGTTTGTTTAAAATCTAATCCCAGTCCAGTTCAAAACGATTGCACGAGTGCCATGTTGAATACTGTTTGGGGACGTGGGCTTGTTTAAATAGAGCAGAAGTTTATGCAAAAAAAAAAAAAAACGTCATTATGGCGTCAGGTGTGTGTCTAGTTAGCTGTATACCTTGCCATATTAAGGTAGTGTTTGAAAACCTTGTCTATGATGCGTCTAAGTTGCCTTGCAAAGCTAGTGTTATATATATGCAGTGTGTCTTGGTGTTGCAGTGAGGTGGAATAGGGAGCCCAGAAACTAGCTGTGATGCTGGTCATCCCAAATGAATATCCATGCTGTTCTCTAGATCCACTGGTCTGAAATGTTTGCTACCCAGACAGCCAGATACCAGCCTGCTTGCACATCACGAGCGATGGTACAGGCTGCTCAGCTCTCTTTACTGAAGCGTTTGCGGTTTTGTTTTCTTTCAGACATGGCGATCAGGTATCCTATGGCCGTTGGCCTTAACAAAGGCCACCCTACCACCAAGAACGTGATGAAGCCCAGGCAGAGCAGCAGACGAGGGGTGAGAGCCGAGGGTGCCGCTGTGAACTTGGACGGGGCGACGAGTCCTCTCCTCTCTCAAGCAAATAGGACCCAAGTTTAAATGCATTCGTTTGCCATTCTGAGTTGGCAGATTCTGAATACCAGTATTTGTAATGCTGCGCAGTGCAGAATACGCTTTTGTAACTGGAATTGCTATCCAGGAATACTCCCTTCAGCCGCGATTTGTTTAGTTGCATGTTTTTTGAAGTTTTAACGCAGTTTGTGTGAACTCTTAGGAAGTTCAAGAAGATGCCCTACCATAATTTTGAATGTGTATATTATATATATATACATATATAGAGAGAGAGGAACTTAACATGATACAATAATGCAAGACGATCAAAACCCATCTTACAAATAAGTAAACTATTTTTAAACATTGCTTAATTCAAGATCACCAACTTGTTTTGCATTTTGCCTTAAAACTTGCTCTAGGATTGTGGGGCTGCAGGCTCCAGTGTGCGCGTGGATTTTTATTCCTAGCCTAGATATCAGGGTGTGTGCTAACGACTCTCCTGTTCTATCTGCAGCGCCTGACCAAGCACACCAAGTTCGTTCGGGACATGATCCGCGAAGTGTGCGGCTTCGCCCCCTACGAGAGACGCGCCATGGAGTTGCTGAAGGTCTCTAAGGATAAGCGGGCCCTCAAGTTCATCAAGAAAAGGGTATGTGTGTCACCTTGTATTTAAAAAAAAAAAAAAAAAAAAAAAAACCTTTGTGTAGAACGTGCTTTCCTCTTGAATAGGTTATTTCATTTTTTTTACAAAAGGTTTGTTCACTGTAGCTCAATTTAAATATGAAATACTAGTTCCTGACAAGCGCGGTGTTAAGAAAAACAACTAAGAACTGCTTTGAAACAGTCGCCTAACTGTCCATCCATACTCACTCGCTGGGCTCCAGTGTTCTTATGCCTTGATTTAAACTGGCCCTCTTAACCTCTTTTTTTAGGTCGGAACTCACATCCGGGCCAAGAGAAAGAGGGAGGAGCTGAGCAACGTCCTGGCTGCAATGAGAAAGGCGGCTGCCAAGAAGGATTAGGCTGTGTAACGCTGCTTTCAAATAAAACATTTGTACAAAACATGCGTTTAGTCCGACTTCAATTTATTAATCATTTTAAGCTACTTTAGGGTGAGTTTGGTAAGCAATAGCCATCTATCCTGGAGGTTATTAGAAGTTGCATTTGGAAGAGGTTTGTCTGTAAATCTACATTGTTTACATTGGACTAGCTAATGTTACACCAGCCTTGTATGTTACTGTAATATTCAATGCTGTTTACCCTTGAAGCTTCAAGTAAAATAAGGAACAATTTTGCTAAATAGAAGTTCTTTATCATATAACCTGATTTTTATATAAAGTCTAGTTCCAGATTGAACTGGTGGCAATCCCAGTTTGATATTGGAATAAGCTTAGATTGAGCTGCAGCCTTGCATGGTATGCTGATTTATATCTTATGTTCTAGCACAAGTAAAGCTAGCGAGATTACATTGTGTTTATGAATATTCCTGGGATGGCGATACTCCCATCTCTATCAAGCTTTGTAACCTGTTATAGAAACGCATGCCTGGGTATTGTCTGAAGATCAGTAAAGTCTTCAAAAGAAAAGCCAACACGTTCATATGTTAAATTAGAAATATTTTAATAGATGGTTAATACGCATTATTAAAAGAAAACCATGCAAGACAACGGTTTTGTACAAAAGCGAATAACTTTCACACAGACGTGAATCATCAGGTCGGGGCTGCTTAGCAGCAATAGTCTGCAACCCTTGTATTCTCCAGCAACTTTGTCCTTTTCCTCAGAATCCTGACATCTGTTATCTTCTGTGGGAGGAAAGCAGATCTTCTCCAGTCAGTTTTTTAAATTTTTTTGTTTTTATTTCCCAGTTGTAGCTGTTTGCTTTGGGGCACCGGTCCAGTTCATTTAGTGTTTGTTTTCCACTTACTTAAGAGTGCAGATGTAGAAGTGATCTAAGGCAGTCTGCTTGTCATTTCAACCCTGAGAAAGGTGAGGGGGGACCTTTGGTGGGAATGCATGATCACAGAGTAAGAGCCATTCATTTTGGAAGATAAATTTACATTTACTGCACTTAAAAGGGTCTTCAACCCTGCTCCTGGAGAGCCCCAATCCTGCAGGTTTTATAGATGTCATCACTTGCTAAAGATGTGGACTAATTAAACCAATAACTGGTGCAGAGAAGTAACACAGCTTAATTGAAACAAAAAACCAGAAGACTAGCTCTCCAGGACAGGAGTTGGAGACGCCTGACCTAGACCACTGGTACTTGCTTGTCTAATTTGGATTTGCGATTGCGGTCTACATGGAAAACCATCACTAACTGAACACCAAGGATCCCCCAACGCAAAACCGCTCAACCTGTCAGATGAGCTGCTGGTCCCTGTTTGGGGAAGATGATGTTGTAGGTCTCACTGTAGTGCTCCACGAAGTGCACCTCCAGGCCCTCGGTGATGAAGGCAGGCAGGTCGGAGAAGTCTTTCTGGTTCTCTGCTGGCAGGAGGATGCAGGTCACTCCTGCTCGCCTGGCCTGCGGGGACAGAAAAAGACAATTAAACAGAAGGGCAACCGGGTACTAGATCATCACTTTCAGTAAGTCAGAGCAAGTTAAACTAGAGCAGTGGTGAGGTTTAACAGAAGTGTAATAACTTCAGCTTCTAAAGACCTGAACAGTTGGATGACTGAATTAATTGTTGGAGATACAAACTGAACCAACCACCATGTCAGTATTCTATGATGATTATGAATTTTTGATCTCAGTCCAACTGTACTTGAGAAAAGACTACTCTTGAATGTTGGCACGTGTGTATCCTGGAGTTTGCTGTTGGTTTGGTAAACTGCTGGCTCACCGCAATGGTTTTCTCCTTGATGCCCCCGACCGGTAAGATCTTGCCTGTCAAGGACACCTCTCCGGTCATGGCCACATTTTGCCGGGCCGGCGTGTTCATAGCCAGGGAGAGCAGAGCAGTGACGATGGTGCAGCCGGCGCTGGGGCCGTCCTTTGGGGTAGCGCCCTAGAAAAACGAGAACAGCAACAGCAGGCAGTTAGAGCAGGACAGCTTACGAACCTTCCCTGTACAACACCTTTCATTGTCAGTGCGTCTTTCCACGGATAATCACGAAACACATACCTGATCAAAAGCGTATGAAAATGCTCAACCTGTCATCAGGACGCTGTACAGTTATACAGCGCCATAATGACACGGCACTTGGATGCAGAAATATAAGCACCTCTCTTGTTAACACAGTTATCTGATTGATCGCAGGTGATCTGGAAGTCTGCCTTAAAATGATCTGCGCCGCCCCCCCCCCCCCTTGCCTCTGGCACGTGCAGATGTATGTGGGAGGACACCAGGACGTCGTTGTCGGGCTGCTCCTGCATGAGAAACGCCCTGGCGAAGGTGAAGGCGATCTTGGCGCTCTCTTTCATCACGTCCCCCAGCTGGCCCGTCACCTCCAGGGAGCCCTCCTTCGCCCCTTCTGGGTCCTTCCTGCTCCTTGGCCTGCGCAGAGAGGTCTCGATGAACAGCGTCGAGCCGCCTGTACAACAGAGAGGGAGGGGGGTATAAACTGCACTGCTCTGCTGCCTCTAACAGTCAGATCTGCACAGCAAAGTAAAAACAGTCCTGCCTGACTGCCCTGTGGTTCATATAAAGTTCTTTTATTACTGTCCTCCTGTCTCAAAGCATGTAAACCTGCCCTGAGTGAACAACTACAGCGTCTAAATCAGGAGGGGCCCACTCGCTAATCCTGCTATAAATAGCAACTAATACTTCTCACTTCCAGTTCAGGTCCTTAACTTAATCTACTGAACATCCCGTCTCAAAGTACTTCATCTTCACATTGTACCGAGTCAATCTGTCGTGAATGGCACTGCAGTTGCGGGAGTTGTCTACCCTTACTATATAATCAGAGATGGGAATAAGACTCCTATTGCATAGCATTTCATCTTCCCAGCTTTTACTAGCAGCTTGATTAGCCACAGCATATTGATAACAAGCTCAGGTGTGTCTTAAACCAGTAATGGCTCAAACTGCTGTGCAATGGGAGTCTCATTTCCATACCTTTAAACAGTATGGCCCCAGTGGTGAAGTCCTCGTTCTAACTCAGAAGCACGCTGCTCTCTTACCCATGGCAGTCCAGGCTAAGCCCATGACCACCCCCGGGGGAGTGATGTCATACATCCTGTCCACAGTGAAGATGGGCTTCCCCACAAAATCCACCAGGTTGTCAGCCGTCACCTGCACAGAGGAGGCCTCCCCTTTCACAATGCGGTAGGCAGACTTCCGGAACACCTGCGATCAACGAGACAACGTATCTCTATCAGCAACCAAACAAGAAACTCAATATTGGGGGAGCTAGGAAGCCCTCCTTTATGAATTACATTTGCGCTGTCGGTGAGCCCAGGGCTGGGCTGCTGCCTCACCTTCTCCACTTGTTTCTGCAGGTTCCTGACCCCGCTCTCCCGGCAGTACTGCTTGATCAGGACAGAGAGCGCCTCCTGGGTGATGCTCGTCTTCTCCTCATCCAGACCGCACAGCGTCCTCAACTGAGGGACCAGGTACCGCTGGACAGACACACAAAAGTACAGGGGCAAATCGGCTCACTGTGGAGCTCAGGAGGACATCACCGAAATGCACAGAGCTTCAGAACACTCAACCACACCATTGAAATGCACAGAGCTTCAGAACACTCAAATCACAATACCACGGCAGACAAACATTTCAGCTACTGCCAGCAGTGGCTCAGGACCTAAAAAAAACAAATAAAAAGGGGGGGGGGGGGGCGTTTCCACTGCTGGCCACTTCGGCCCTGGTTTGCTAGACTGTACCCAATGTGGCCACACCTGGACACAAAGAAACCACGTCATCACGTAGCGGGGAGGCGTGTGCTGGACGAGAAGTCTGGCTTTTAGTGGTTATTTGTTAACAGGGAACTGTTTTGCTAATTGCTATGCAGTTTTTGGATATGAAAAGTCTGAATACTCCGGGTTCATTTACAGAGGTCTGCGCTACAGTTTAAAAACACTGAAAGCGGGTCTCTCAGGACAGTTACCTCTGCGATGGCCAGTTTCTCCTGAGCCACGTATCCCGAAACGTTGATCATCTCCATCCTGTCCCGCAGGGGTTCGGGAATGGTGTCGGTCACGTTGGCAGTGCAAATAAACAGCACCTGAGAGCGAACGGTTCTTATTATTAAAAAGGAAATTAATAAAGACCTACTCTCAAAAGATTCTGGATTGAGAGCAATCAATTACACACGCACAGCACATCACACGGCACGTTTGCATCAGCAGGTTTACTTCAATAGAAGCTTAACTTGTCAGTTTTTCAAGTACATGGAAAATTACAAAGCGGAATGTAATTCAATATGTTGACATAACCGCACTTCAGCAGGTTTCATTCGACTTTATGAAGCAAAACTGGTTCATTCTGCAGGGCGATGCAAAACTTTTGGCCGGAGCTGTACAGCGTTCAGATTGCGTTGGAACGCATTTGAAATCCACCACTTGGACGGACACACTGACCTTGGACAAGTCCACAGGCACGTCCAGGTAATGATCCAGGAAGTTGGAGTTCTGTTCGGGATCCAGCAGCTCCAGAAGGGCCGAGGAGGGGTCGCCTTGGTAACCCCGGCCGATTTTATCAACCTGCCGAAGGAAACAGGATGAACGAAAGGAATGCTTTCAAGCCTCCGTTAAGAGAGTCCCTTTAACAAACACAGCGTCTCTCCTCTGGCTGAATACAGTACCTCGTCGATCAGGACCAAGGGGTTCTCAGTCTTGGTCTTCTTGAGGCACTGAATTATTTTCCCTGGCATGGCCCCCACATAGGTTCTCCTGTAATTACAAAAACGCATTTATCAGCCCCACTGTGGGATATTGCAGGAGTGGGGACAGGAAAGGCTGGTTTCACACACCATACATTAGCCCTGATCTAGTGTAGAGTCGACCAAGATTAAGTGGATTATGAAACCAGCCAGACGTGTTAATCTGCAATGCGAGAACAGAACGGGGATATATCGGGATTGGTACACACAACCCCCCAGCAAGTCTTTAAAGGTGTATAATTAGACAGGCACGTAGCCACGCCCTACCGGTGTCCTTTAATCTCAGCCACATCTGTCATGCCCCCCACGCTGAAGCGAAAGTACTCCCGGTTCAGGGCCCTGGCGATGGACCTGGCGATGCTGGTTTTGCCGACTCCGGGAGGGCCATAGAAACACAGGATCTTCCCCTGGGTGGACCCCCGCAGCTGGCTCACCGCTATGAATTCCTGAGGAGCAGGGAGACCAATACTGAGAGTAACAGGACAGCGTTGGGAAGGCTCACTGTCTGCGGACCCCCTTAAACGGGTTGAAGACTTACGTTCTAAATTATCACCACAAAAAGAAAAAATAATAATTTGACTGCTCAAATTCAGAAATAGTTTTTGTATAAATTGGAAACCAGATGCTGCTATTAAATCAGAAACAATTCCTTCCCTTTAAAAATAAAAGCTTTAGTATCTGTGCATGAATGTGCAAAGACAACGCAGATTTGGATTTCTCAGTTAACCCTTTAAGGTGCAAGGGACGCATGTTACGTGTGTATGGAACATAAGGTTAACTTTATTTGTGCAATGAGGTGCACGAAACGGGGTTTCAAATTTACTGACAGGTTGGACCATCCAAATGATCAGACTCCTCCTCGTGATTCTTGAGTCTCTCTCAAATGTATTTTAAGAAGAAACCGTTTGAGCAAGCGCTCAATCCCTGGTGCACCTCAAGGGGTTAAAAGGAGCTCTCTTATTACTTACCAGGATGCGTTTTTTGACTTCCTCCATCCCATAATGATCCTCCTCCAGGACTTCGTGCGCCCGCGTCAGCTCCAGGTTCTCCTCGCTGTACTTCCCCCAGGGCATCGAGGTCAACCAGTCCAAGTAGTTCCTGGTCACGCTGTGAAAGGAGCAAGCATCAACTGAAACCTCTATTTTTCTAAGTTTTTTTTTTTTAATCAGTGTCTCGATCTTAAAATTCTAGGTGATGTTAAATGTTTGGCCATAGCTGTATAAAACGCAGATAACTCAAAGGAACACTTGCATGGATTGGCAGGGCTGGCAGTGGGGCCACGCTGACGGGTGTGCAGCGCTGGCTGGTGGGGGGCTCACCTGAACTCGGAGGAGTGGTTGTCCAGCAGGCTCAGCTTGTTCAGCTCCTCGTCGATCACCTCCATGATGTGCTGGGGCACCACGCGCTCCTTCAGCCTCTCGCGGAACTTCTCCTCGATGGCGTCCTTGTCCTCCTTCTCCAGACCCAGCTCCTTCTTGATGATCTTCAGCTGCTCCTGCAGGAGGTACTTCCGGTGCGTCAGCTTGATCTTCTCCTCCACCTGAGGGCAGTGCAAGCAAGGGCATTCTGAGTCAGCGCATTTTACACAATTAAAACAGAATGTTTTATTAAAGTATTTTACTTGTTAGTTTACATTTGTCAAAATTGACCCCCCCCCCCCCCCCCCCCCCCCCCCCCCAGTTATTATGCAGCTAAATGTTCGCAGCGTGTTTCAAACCATTTACTTTTTTTTGACGGAAAGAACAAGTCAAAACTGATTTATGACCATCAATGAGTTCATAAATATCAAAACAATCCTGATTATGTTGAAAAAGATATTGCAGGAACAGATAACCAGAGAAAGCAATGCGTAGCATTTCAACCCCTACAGTGTGGACCTACCTCCCTGCCCAAACGCTGCTGAAGCTTGCTCAACTCAAACTCCTTCTTCAGCAGAGACAAAGCCTTGTACAGCCTCTTAGGAATCTGGAGGGAGAGGAGAGAAATGTGAGGATCATGTACACCAAGCGGACCAGCAACTGCAGTGAGAGTTTTATAGCGGAAAGTGGGAGTTATGTGCACGAAAGATAAGCTCATGGTTTCGACAGATGTATTATATCAAGCTTTGGAAAGAGAATATATATGGACTGATCTCCTATCCACCCCCTGAAGAATATACCATCGCCTCCCAGTAGAGAAAGGGAACTCGGCCATTAATCTGGCTCCCCCAGCCTCTACTCACATTGGTTTCTTCCAGCACATCCTGTAACTCGTGCGACTCTGCCCCCGTCAAGGCGGCCCCCATGTCGCTCAGATAGATGGGGTTGTCCACAACTCTGTGGCCAGCTTGCATCATCTGAAGCACTGATTCTCTGAGGACAGAAACATAGGTTTAGATCTCTCCAGGCCAGCACTGTGCAGGACTTCAAGAGCACAGGGCTTGGAAATGATAGCTGAAATTCAGAAAGGAGAGATTCCTAGTTCAGTTACTCAATATGGGAGTGCGCCAAATTACAATCACATTGTAATTGCAATTAATTACGAATCGCACAAGTGACCTGAGGTCTGGCCACCACCTTCCAGTTTTATTTAAAAGCACAATTACCTGTACAGCGGATTTAAAGCAATGATGTCACGGATAGTCTTGACTATTTCTGCAGTCAGAGCCTTTTGGATGGGGGAAAAAAAACAACAAAAAAACACAGTTTAAAAACCCTAGCCAGTTTAAAAATGTTGCTGGTTCCCTTCAGTGCTGTATTTGCATTAGATATTAATATAGAACTAAAATGTAAAAAAAAAGTAACGAGTCATGCTCAGTAAAACCTCTAAATAAATGAATAAAACCCAATAATATTGCTCTTTTTTACAGTCAAGAAAGGTTGCTGTTCTGTTACCTTGACCTCTTCGGTGACCTGGAAGTCCTCGTGCACCACGTTCTCCACCTCCACCATCAGCACCTCCGAGGCGGTGGGGGGGCCAGCGAGGGGCTCGATAAGCAGCTCCACCTGCTGGGCTCGCTCCTCCATGCCCTCCCCAGCCAGGGCTTCCTTCTTGGGGCGTTTGGTCTTCCTGCGGGCCTTCTGCTTGCCCTCCTCTGCTTCCTGCGCCGGCTCCTCGGGCTCCACCTCCAGCTGCTTATTGATCTGAATCCTGGAGAGAGCGGGAGCTCAGATCAGCTTTCCATGATCATTCCTTATGTCATGAAGCCCCGTCTGCAACCACCTGTTTTTTAATTTTTTTATTACTTGCTTACCTTCATCCAAAACTTAAACACACCCTAGGCAGAAGATACACCGTGTAACTGAAAAACGAAATCAAACTTGCTGGCCGTACCTGCGATGGCCCATCACGATCATGCGCAGCTTGTCTCCCAGGTCCTGCATTTCGTGGATCTGCACGAACGTTCCCGTGCGATAAACGTCCTCCAGGCTTTCGACCACATCCGATTCGTTGCTGACCCAGGGAGAAAGAAAACAAGCAAGCGAGTCATTCTGGAGCCCTCATTCTGAACGTGCAGTGTTCAGGGTAACACTGCGCGCTCCCAAACTGCGTGCAACACAATAACACGACAGGCTTTAGAGAAGACTGTGTACTACCTGTCATCTTTTCTCAGGAACACTCCAGCGTAGGGCTGGGCAAGGCGAACCTTCCTTCTCAGCAGCTCCATCAGCTGCTTGTTCTTCACCTAACATCAGAACAGGAAAAAATAAAAATAAAAAAAACGGAACATCAGCTGATTTTATTTGTACTGCAGGAATAGCAGCTTCACCCATTCCAGCTTTTAACACCAGCTTCTTTATCCACAGTATGTATAGGTAACAAGCTTAGGTGTGTCTCAAACTCAGAGTAACACCAAGACTGGATCAAACTGCTATGCAATGGGAGTCTTATTTCAAGACCTGTATTGTTAGTGACAACTAATCTTATTACAAATACATTACATAATATAACATTCCAGATTTTTATCTCCAAAACACGCCACCCCGAGACCTTGCATTTACTTTTCGGTTATCCTAACAAAGAATTTATTTCACATTCACTTTGGAGCTGAAACAGTGTATTTAACAAAGCAACTTCCCTCGGATCAAACTGCCAGACCACACCGCTACTACCCAGGCCTGGAAATCAACACATTTTGAAATGGGAACAAACGAGTTGACGTGAATGCTCAGTGAAGTGAGACAACCCTTTTAAAACGAACACGATTGGTCTGGTTTTGTTCAAAAGCCTGCTGGGAGCCCACAGTGTGTGTGTGTGTGTGTGTGTGTGTGTGTGTGTGTGTGTAGTTGTTCAGACAAGAGGTTTAGAGATTTAATCCCATTCAGCTGATGTAGGCGCTTTAGAATTTGGTACAAACACCAGATTGTATTCCCTGCGAAACGGTTAATATCTCGGGCAGTATCGTTTTTTCACCACTGCCAATTCAGACACTGTCCTTGGTTCCTTCCACCAGCCTTGAATGATGAAATCCACTGTAATAACAACAGTGCTGTTCAATGCAATCGGACTGACAGGCGAGGCGATCAGATAAGCAGCTTCAACCAGATCTTACTGGCATGATGTCTGTACCGTGCAGTACAGTACAATTATATTTAAACAAATCACAGTGCTCTTCCTCAGTATAGCTTTCTTTCTCTTCTAAACCCTACTCAGTTATCACTGGCAATGCACACTTTGCTAAATCATGCTTTTGTTGAATTTAATTAACTGTTTCAAGATGAACACTAAAGGTAACACGAGCAGAATGCGTTGAACTCGTTCACAGTGTAACAGAACGCAATCTTTAGTGAAAACGCGTAATAATTAGGGTCCAGTATTGTTCAATGTAACGTTTGTATAAAACTTATTAAAAAAAATAAAATAAAAAAGTACCTAACTTGCCTCAATTATTTTGATGAACCTCGGGAAAACGGGATTCCTGGTGACAGCGATGAGCGGGACGTTCGGGAACACCTCGGGCACCGACATCGTGGTCAGGGCTGTCATTGACGGAGCCACCCCGTCTCCCCCCTCCTCCCCTCCGCTCGACCCGCCGCTCTCCGCGCCATCGTCCCCGGAGAAAGCACTGCCTCCGCCGTTTCTGTTCCCAAAATCCCGCAGGTACCTCCTCTGATTGCAGTGAACGGGATCAGCAGGAGAAACCAAGAAATTCCCTTTACACACGCTGGCTACTCGTCTCCACTGGCGCAGATGCGACGTCCTCCCCGCAGCTGTCATTGCAATACCCGAGGTGCGATTGCATAAGGATGCGGCACGGAGGGTCCCGCTTACACAATACAAGCGTTTGGAGACCGCTGCCTTGGCGCTGTCCGGCTGTCCCGGTGCCAGCGGTTTGGCGAGCCGGTGTTTGTTTTTGAGCAGGTCTGCCCCGTTTCTGCAACTGTTCCCGCAGGAGCGCCACACTCTCAGGTAAGCAGCCATGCCGACGCTCTTCTCCCTTGCTTGCTGGAAATTTCCGGCAGTGTTTGATTGCGTCTCTGCGCCCCTCCTCCTCCTCCCCACCACGCGTCCCGTCTCCGCCCTTTATTAAAACCTTTATATTTGAAACGTTTTATTAAATTGAGGCGGTATTCGCACTTACACAATCACTAGAAACAGTTTCTGAAAAAAAAAAAAAAAGAAAGTGAAACAAATGTGTACAGTTATTGTGATTAATGTCAACTCTGACCGGTGTTACAGGATAAGATATGGACGTGGGAAGATTCGTTGACATTGGAATAACCTTAAATAAAAACACAATTGGCATGCATTTAAAACAATTTCACAAACTACTAATTCAGGACATTATGGCATGTTATCATTGATATGCTTCCATTATTACATTAAATTTGTATTCATTGAGATTTGCCTTCACCGGTAGTAACGGTATAATTTTGTCCAGAACAGGGTGCCATCGACGACGCGCCATAGTGCCCTGACCTTACTGCATAGGAAAAACTGATGTTGGCGTCAGTTACCTCAGAGTGCTGTCAACTCTGTTAAGGGTTATTTAAAAATAAATAGATTTTTTTAAGTTATTATTTTTAAAACAGAGATAATATATAAATAATAGAGCCTGGCGTGATATTAGTTAAAATGGCGAATATGGGTTTCATACTAGGCCGCGTTTCTATTTTGATTTGTCTCTGTGGTCCAGTAACTGTCTGTGCGTGCAGGTAACGGTTTTTGTACCATATTTTTTTTATAGCGACACACTAAGCCGTACCCTTCAGCTGTAGTGATTTGTCCTGCACCATACCTGCCGTCTGACTTTGGTACCGGATCCTCGCTGCTTGATCGTGTGAACCGAACTGTGAAATCCAGTCAGTTCCGAGTAGGCTGACAGAGAATGTGTTTTGCTGTGATAACCGTCAGAAACTTCACTAGAGTTTTAAACATATCGTACTACCAAAAAAACAACAATGTAAATACAGGCTGGTACACGATAAACTGAACCCTTTCAATAAAATAAACATCATCAGTTCTGAAAAATATAATGCTGCATTGCTGTATTTGTAATGTGTCGTTTTTATAATCTAAAAAAACATCTTAAATTTGCTCTAACCTATAATAATAATAATAATAATAATAATAATAATAATAATATATAATAATAATTTGTACACTCTTTTTACAGCAGACGTTGGCTTGCCTACACACTGCAGGATGACTTTGACAGACCATCAGTGAACATGGTGATTCGTTTTTTTAGTTATTTATCATGAAACAATACTGCCTCACGTGTTAATGAAATGCATATAAATGGGGGTGCAGTGTATGCAGCAGACAGTCTGTAATAACTAACCCTTGTAAATGGTGTACAGCATCTCCCAAAACGTAGTGTATTAAAAAAAATAGACCTGAAATATCATACAGTCTGGTAATAATGTGTGAGGCAGATTCAGTATTATGACCACATGGTAAAAGCCTGTGCGATAGTTCAGGCTGTGCAATCTTTCTGTGTTAACGCAGGTGCCCCTGAAGTTTTCAGATAGCAGAACGGTCATTGTTGAAAATGACTGCATCAGCAGTATGGCGCTCTACATGGGGTAAGCCATAGCATACTGTGGGGTCTATCAGAGTGATCTAACAAGCAGCATTTCCAATAGGCTAAAGGTTTTACTTTTTGACTTTTAAGTGCCTGATTGGAAAATGACCAAAGCACCTTAACTCTTGCCTTTTGAAATCAGCTTTGTGCTCAGACCCTGCGATGCACTTTATCCATCGCCATTAGTTAAAAGCTGCATGTGTTTGTAACCCAGTCCCTGCTTGACTCTAATGCTCTGAAGCCTTCTTCAGTCACTCATGCACAAGGGAGACAACGGTGTCTAGTTGTTGCAAAGAACTGATTACGACGCTATGGCACTTTTATATTCCAATCCGTAGTGCTGCGCAATGCAGGTTTAACCTTCTCTTCATGGTGCCAGTCGCATATTGCAAACTTAGACTCGAAATGTTCTTTTACAGAAGCAAGATTTTTCTAACAGCACATGGGTTTGAGGGGTCTCACTGTCCGGTATATTTTCCTGTCGTCTATGAGGTAAGTGCTGTGAGAAAGTCAAAGTCTGATCTTTCATGATCTAAATGCTGAGAGCGTTTAATTTGCACTCAGGATGAGGAAAGCCAGCAACTGTTTACCCTGAGTACCCTGTTACTACTTTCACTGCGACAGTGCACCCTCATCTGTACCAGAATTGCGTGCCAGTGGTTTGAAGAACATGGCAGAGGCATCAGGCATCTTCTATGGCCATTCCTGGATCTCAGCCCTTTTTGGGAAGACCAATGGTGGCCCCCTAACCTTATATTCGGCACAGGCCCTTAGATCATCACTGTCTCTCTTGCAGGGCCTGCTTGCTAATGTGACATCTGCAAAGTTTGTGCTGCAGCACCTTGTGATGGCTATCAATGGCCGGGTTTATCTGTACAATACAGAAGACTTCACCTGGAGAGCAGCTAAAGGTACAGCAAATGGAGGGGACCCAAACTGCCACTAAAGCTGGGTTCATTTCAGTGCAAAGTGAATGTACGTGTCATGCTGTTTTAGGTGTGGAGTCCTTGGTAACAGAGATCTCTTCATACCAGTGCTGTTTCAGTGAGGACCCTTCTTGTATGGTAGGGATCAATGACTGCAGAAACGCCTTTATGTTTCAAAATAACAAGGATCCGAATAATGCAAGATGTGGATCTGGAACCAAAACAATTCAGCACATGTCATGCAGTTCTGGAAATGCACTTGAATGGGCTTGGACTGGTCATGGTCATATTGTTCTTGAATACTGTGTACATATCCAACAAGTTTACTAGTGCTAATTAATCTATAGTGTACATTTAAACTTTACTCAGAGACATCAGTTTTAGTTAGTAATTTAGTTAGGAAGATAGTTCTGTCAATGTATGAGTTAGGAGATCTGATCCTTCAAATGTACTGGGAGTTGAATTTGTTTAATTTTGTAATGCTGTGTTGGTAGGCTGTGAGCTCCACAGTTCTTGCATACAACCAAGGAGAGCCTGTCTCCAGCACGAGAATATTCTTCTCATCCAATGGGGGCTACACCTTTACAAAGTTCATGTTGCCTTCACATTTAAAGGTGAGCTGCGTTCTACAGGCTGTCCTTGTTTGTGTTTAGTTTGTAAGGTGTACAGCTGTGGCCAAACATTTTGCATCACTGAGAATTTTAGGATTATAATAGAAGTACAGTATTTCATGTTAGATTTCCAAATGTCACATTTTTCAATTTGTTGTCAGGTTTTCGTTAAGTAGATGGAAAGCTATATAACTGTATGCCATTCAGAAACGTTACTCAGCAGGTTTCATTTGACTTTGTGAAGCGAAATGAGTTGATTCTATTGGGTGGTGCTAAACCTTAAGCCATAGCTGTACACTGGAAATGCTCCATTACCTTGCATCTCAGTTAGAGACACGTAACGCTACCTGTGCACTGAGATTAAATGATTCACCTACTTTTTTGTCCTGTTCGAATGATTTGTCTTTTTTTTTTTGCCGTTGATTTTATTCAGTTGTTTCTTGCTGCCTTCTCCTGCCAGGACCCCTCATGGGTTCTATTTTGGGTAAATAAAGAGGTTTGGTAAAATGTGGTCATTTGAACATGATTGTCGGAGAGTGCCCCTTTTGGTGGCCATGAATAACACTTCTTTGTCATACAGGGAGATGTTGGAGGAGTGTTTAACATGCCAACGATATCAACTTTGTCAGTGCTGCTCAAAAATTCTGATGATATGGTGAGTTCCACCACAATATTATCAGTTCATAGTAGTGGCCAATCAGGCAGGTGTAGCACCACAGAAAGAAATTGAGACACAAAGGTATTCGGATTGCACATATGGCTTAGTGAAGAATCCCACGTCTGCCACCATATGGTGGGCGTTCTGTATAGCGCCAGGTGGCGCAGTGTGTTTTTTCCACAACGAGGAGCGCACACAACAGGTTTAAAATCGGTTTGTGTCCGGTCATCCAAATTGCCAGTTTCCTCCTCGTGATACTTGAGTTGCTCTCAAATGGATTGTAAGAAAAAAAAGTTCAGTTCCTTGTGTTCCTGAAGGGGTAAAGATAAAGTTTCCCGCTAATGTAGGAATGAAAGGTAAATAAGAAACAAAAGGTGTGATTATACTTCATTAAATAATTCATTACTAATTATCACGGCATAGTTAAAAAAAAAAAAAAAAAAAAAAAAAATAGCGATCCTGTTATTTTACCGCTTGTCTGTTTTTTGTTTTCTTAGGCATACTTCAGCTACTGGACGTCGGATTTGAATTTGACTTCCAAAGTGTTCCCTCTGAAGGAGTCCTTGGCTGTGCTGTCAGTGATCCAGCCGGCAGGGATGAAGGGGAGCCTGGTGATCTGGACAGATCGCTCGCTGCTCTTCTCTCCAAACGACGGTGAACCCTCGCTCCATTACAGATCACTCACTCCAAAGAAACAGCGCTTCATTAACCCCCTTCAGGGACACGAAGAATCGAGCGTTTGTCGTTCTTCTTAAAATGCATTTGAGAGGGACTCCAGTGTCACGAGGAGGAAACTCACCATTTGGATGACCGGATCCAGCCTGTCAGTGCATTTTAAGTCCTGTTTTGTGCTCCTCATTGCAACAATAAGAAAGTTAGCGTCACTTGTATTTGTGGGACACACATGTCCCTTGTATCTCAAAGGGTTAACTGCATGAATAAAGGCTCATTTCCAATAAGTAGTGTTACATCTTGGGGTCTATCTAAACAGTGGCACATATAAATATAGCCATTGTATTTAAAATATCCCCAATCCTGGCTTTTAATGACTTTTAAATACATAAGAGACATAAATACGTTCCTTCCAGACTTGCACACACACACTGTTACAATTGTTGGGTTTCACTAACTCCCCTTTAATGATTCAAACAGCAGTATTTAGATCTGTTTCGATCGTTTAAAATCCCACTTCTGCCACCACATGGAAGCGATCTACCATTACAGGCTTTCAGAATTGGAACCCACAGCCAGAGAGGCTAGGGGTCAGTCCCTTTATTTTTACAGCAGTGTTTAGGATTGAGTGTTTGAAGTTTTTATCTTGCTGAACAATTTATCGTTTGCGTTTTTCAGGGCAAGTCACACGGCCCGTTGCTGTGATTGGTAATAACGAATTCCCAGGACCTGCTGCCACCCTACACAGTATTGCCACAAGTATGTACCTCCGACTGGCTTCACTAGCAGAGCGCTAGGACACTTTGATTACCCTGTGTGAGTGCTCAGCTTGGCAGTGCACTCAGCAAATCACACTAGGGTATTGCACCTTTTTAAGCAGACTATTTATTTATTTATTTATTTTTACTTCGCTATAGCCGGCAGCAGTGAGATTGCTGTTCTAACCAGTGATAAGCGTCTCTTCTATGGGAGGCTCAGCATGGAACCTGTCATCATTGAGGTAAGGGCACAAGCTGTGAACAACGGGGTTTAGATATATAGTATGCATATTAGAACCCTGTCAGATGACCATGATGTAACATTAAAATTTGATATACTGTTTAACTATATATTATAGAATAAATATTTTCTCCCTCAGAGTCAGAGCGGGCAGTAAGCCCAGAGCCTCTCATTGGGTGGATATCAGACAGCATACAATGTTATACATGTCTATGTATCTGTACATACACATAAATACGTATAAAACAAAACGTCCTCTTTTCCTAGTTTAAAACCATAAGTGACATTTCTGCTGGGATGGGAATGAAGTTCAACACATTTGGAGACCTGGTAGTGATCCTCCCTGTTGAAGATCCAGCTGCAGGCTGTGTGGATTTCCTGCACTGCCTCGTGATCATTCAGCAGGCGCTCATGAGCGTCACGCCTCCTCTGGCCACCTGTCCGGTGAGGGCTGCCCAGGCATGAGAAATAGAAGAGTGTGCATTGTTACTGATTGTGACCCACAAAGAGAAAGTCACACACACACTGGTCTTTTTTTCTCTGCAGTCCGTTATAAAAAATAATTTGCAATGTAATTGTGCGGTTTACCGTGTGTTTTGTTTCTGGTAATTATAGGTAGCACAGCTGTGGCAGTGTCTGTGCTAGTCTGCCTTTTTCATATCCAGATGTCGTTTCACTTCCAGGTGGAGCTGATGTCCAGTGAATTTGATCAGCTTGTCTATTACATTGACGTGAGCCAGTTTTTGCAACTGTCTGCAGTTTACATACCCAAGGCATCTGCTGAGATATTTCCTGTGGTGAGTGGCTGACGACACAAGGCGTCTGATGCAAGCTGTCTGACAAGACATTTGTGAAGGCTGTATCATGTCAATATCAGGCTCCACTGTGTGTTGTTTGTAGGTGACTGTGACAGACCCACGTTTACTGGCTTTCCAAGCCGTTTTATATGACGACGGATTAACTTCAGAGGGAGACAAGAAATACATGCTGGTAAGAGAGCCACGTTCCTACTGTTTAGAGAAGAGGGGGGCTGTTGAGCTAATGGAAGAGCTTCCCTCTGCTCTGTGATATTAAACTGTGAAGCTGCACACTTCCTTGAGCCAGGAGAAAAGTGTGTGTGTGAGACTATAATCGGATTTCAAGAAGTTGAAATACAAGTCAACCA
>NC_054560.1:7070759-7095759 GCF_017654505.1 Polyodon spathula
GCTACCCAGGCTTTGCACACAGTGTTAGGGATGTTACATAGAAACACTACTAACACTCCAAGGAGGCTCTCGGACTACAGTCTGATACGTCAGTGCACAATGACCACACTCCTTGATGCACAGATATTGAAACAGTTGCCACGCAGATCGATTGAAAACATTTCTCTGAAAGCCCTTCCTTTGTTACAGGTGTTAGGATCCCAGCTGAGATTTGTAATGTTTCTGTGTTCCACACTGCAGATAGGAAGCAGGGTGGACCCTGTTAAAATGCTGGCTCTCCTTTAACTTTATAAACAGCTCAATGGTCACAGTATCTTAAGGGTTAATGTTCTTTTATTCGTGTCACTTCAGACCGCATTCATCAATGTTGGATGTCCGCCGAACAAACACATCAAAGTTTTAAGGTACGCGTTTTATTTCCATTAATAAATTAACATAAAAAAACGCAAAGTAAAAACCAATAGAAAACTACTGTCTTGTTTAAAATGATCAGTGTTTTTTAAATTGATATCATAATGCTTTTACTACGAAGAGACCAGTAATATCCTGATGACTTCTTTTTTTTCCCTTTTTTCTCCCATTGCACATATCAGGAATGTGACAGCCTGCTCCAAGGGCCAGTTTAATCAGGGAACACTGCAGGACAACTTCACCTACACCATTTCCAAGTGGGTACCTGTACAGAAAAAGCACGCTCACGTCGACCCAGCACAGGACTGTGGGGTCAGTTCAGCGGAACCACACAGTGACTTGTCTCAACAGCATCACTGGCCTCTTCCTACAGAACTTTAAAAGTTTTTAGGATTGTTTTGTTGAGGACTGTTCTCTTTTTAAAGTACATTTTTATTTGTGTGCGAATGATGCCATTGCCCTTTGTCATTTCTTAGGAAGACCTATGACCCCCAGTATCTGTATGGTCGAGGTGCAGCAGCAGAAGACCTCTGTGTGCAGTACAGCTTTGTTGAGCTACAGTGCCCCCTGCTGGTTTATGTCGGTGATCCTTGGCTACCGCTTTTAGAACTGTAAGGCCCTTTTCCGTTATCTCCACGTTCTCCGTTCTGTGGGTCTCCCGATCAATTTCCATTACAGGCATTGTGCAGTAAAAACAAACTGTCTCACTGCACCACAGGTAACATGTTGAGTGCCTTTACAGATTCTGTTTCACACTCGGACGGGGAACAGGGAGAGCTCACAGCTGTTTTTTTTTCTTTCAGATGGGAAGGCAAGACGTTTGTGGAATTTGTCCCAGTGGACTTTGTGATGTTCGAAGTCCACGGGATGTACAATTATGAGTACCAGCAGTCGGCGGGCAGTGCCGGGTGCGTCTCCCAGCCTCAGACCTGGAGGTCAATGCTGAAAACCCAGCCTCGACCCAACCCTCACACTGCCTGGAACAGAAAGGTAACAAAGGCTGCCGTCAGACCAGTGAAGAAACTTCAGTTCAGTAATTGAGAACTCTGGCGGAACGGAGCCCAGAAGACCCTGCGGCTCAAGGGCCAGGCTTGGCCACCGCTGCGGCATGTGAAACCTGCAGTGTGTTATTTCCTTTAGCTTCAGGGCTTGGATTTCACAGCAGTGTGTTTGTTTGGTTCCAGAACTACGTGAGCTGTAAAGATCCATCCGGGCCTCCCCTGACATCACCGGAGCTGGAATACGAGGTTCTGAAAGCCGGTTCTGGGAACATGGTCGTGTTTCCCAGCTACAACGGGTTCTATGTCTTTAAAGCCATGGTGGTGGATCCCACATACAGGTACAAGTTATATATATATAAGACAATATTTTATCAGGGTTTGTTTGGGTCTGATTTATCAAGGTGCTTTTTACACCATATATTGTGAATGGATATTGTAACCAATGACAAACATTAAGATTGGAGTCCTTAAATGAACCTGCTTAGCTGCTGTTGTTGTGGATTTTACAGTCGTGTTGAATTATTTCTATGTATTTAACCAGGAAACTTACCCACTGAGACCGAGGCCTCGTTTACCAGGGGGTCCTGGAACACAATAAAAAGACAACTGCAATGTATACAAATCGAACACAGTGTACAAAAACAGCACAATACAAACACGTGTGGTTCAGACTTAATCAGCAGCTTACAGAGATCTAAGGACAGTGTAAATAAAGTAATATCTGTTTGTTAATGTGGGCTGAGGGAGAAGCATTGGCAGGAGGTTCTAAGCAATTAAAGGATCTTTAAAACTAGACAAGGAGAGATTATCAGATTCCGTCTTCATGCTGTGATGGAAACAGTTCCTCGTCTTTGGGAGTTGATGTGCAAAAGAAAATTCTCCCGGACAAACCCTTGCAAGAGTCTAATGAACAGAATCCGGAGAGCATAAGCCATAGCCAGTGCTTGTCCCTTCTACTAGAGCACTCAGGTAGAAGCCTGGGTAAAATACCTTGGGATCTGTGCTATTGCGCCTCCTTTGTCTCCCGCAGTTTCTGCGAGCTGTCCGTCACCTTCAGCGTGTACGTGTACGGTGCCTTCCCGGAAGCGAAGTTTGACTCGCCGCTGACCCTGGTCATATTCTTGGCCATTTTCGCAGGGATGATGCTGGTCGGGTTCTACCTGCCGTGGTTATTGCTGAAAAGACCCAGCCCATAATGTACAGAGACAAGCCTCTGCTCTCCTGTGCTGACCTGCGGGCAACTCCGGTTTTGTGCAGCCATTCACATTTCATGTGGCCTTGATGACAACGTACACAGCTGTATGTGATGGCAGTTTTGTTTTTTCGATTAAACTTGACCTGTTCCTGTAAGAAAATTCAAAATTAATAAAATGTGTTATTGTTTCTATGCTCTCTGCTGCTCTAAAATACAACAATCTGAACTTAAAAAGTAATATTTATCTATCTATCTATCTATATCACACAATTACACACACTGCCCACTTTAACCAACTTCTGTACCTTTTCCACCCATAACAATTGCTGAGTTGTGAAACTGGAGGAGGGTTTTGTAATGCACTATTTTTTTTAGTAAATACCCAAAGCTGCAGCATTGTGATTTCTTCTGCTAGACTGGGATTATTTGGCTGTTTCTAAAGCAAGCTGATTCGCTACTGGTGCGTCTTTTTGAAGAGGCCACTGTAATGAACTGCACAATTCCTGGTGGAGCGACTGTGCAGGAAAATCAACAGAAAATACCTCGACTAGACCAACATGAGTCAGTAATGCAAAGCTAATCAATCTGCCTACTTCTTTCAATTACATGCAATAATAACACGTGTATATATATATATATATATATATATATATATATATATATATATATATATATATATATATATATATATATAGACACACACACGGCACATTTTACAGCAATTAAGAGGTTGATTCGATGTTGATTGATAATTGATAGTCATTCAATTAATCACGTATTTTCATTTATGACGTCAAAGCAAGAAGTGTTGTGTAAGATCAGAAAACTCATCATTGCACACCGAACAACGTGGAGAAAAAAAAAATTAAAAAAAAATCCACCAAAAAACAAAATCTCTTTGGTAAGTGAGTGCATCTATAAGCAGCAGGTGACGTTTTGTCAAGTTTGTCTCCTATTTATTATGCGGGATCCCGGTAGCTTGTGCAATGCGCCTGTGTTTAAATGAATATAATAAGCTCGTTGTTTGGTGAAAGGTCCTGCGGCTTCAAGCTGAGGTGACTCGGATCTGAAATAAGGTTGGTTTGTTTTGCCGGCTTCGTGTTGCATCGGTTCAGTCAGAAATGGAGCCGGGATGCGTGACTGGGGTTATTAACCGTGCTGTGTGTAAATAAACATCGTATTGATCGGCAAGATTATTTATACCCGTGTTTTATAATAAATCATCTTTAATTTCGTATATTCATGAGTTAAGCTCGCAGAAAAAAACATGCTTGTGTGTTTTTTTATATGAAAACTGTGTTTTATTCTAATCTAATTATTTTGATAGCAGAACTTTTCAATATTTATATATTTAAGTATTTTAGTAATGTAAATGCTGTTTTTACTCCAATGCGTTTTTTTCTGTTTTCTTTATTAATGCTCGTTACAAAAACACATGGTTGGTATTTGTGTCAGTGTGTGTAATATATAGCGCACAATAATAATTTCAAAACCTAGTGACCAGATACTGTGCATCACGCTTTTAACGCATGGTAGTTGTAGGCAAATGCCTATGAAGTATGCGATAGAGGTCAGAATGAAGTAACATATTTGGCACTAAATGGAGCGTTTTTTGTTTTTGCTCTCGGGGGGTGTTTGTTGGTGGGGGTTGGGGGGTGGTGTGTATAATAATACTATCCACAGCTTTGCACCAGTTCGCTGTGCTGTCCTCGGCAGCCCTCATGTCCTCCCCTGTTTCCTCGGCGCTTTCTGCTCTGGGGTCCCCGCCCCTCAGCTCTCTCCTCCAGGCTCGACTGAGTAGCAGCGATCGAGCGCCCTCTGACTCCCCGGCACTGCGGACATGCAGACTGTCGACAGAGGACAGCTTATGTGAGGGGTGAGTTAGTGCTTTGTAGTGTGTGTGTGTATTAGTGGAGTTATGGGTTTTAAAAAAACAAGTTTTACATTTAAGTAAATGTGATCCCCCACCAAAATCTACAGAAGTTGTGGTGAGAGAACTTCTGTAGTATAAACCAACTGGCTTGCTGGAGTAAAGTGAAAGAGTCCTATACAGACACCAGGGGATTGTATTTTTACTGTGGAGTCGGCTTACGCAGGTAACTTGTTTGTGCCTGGTGCGTGCGGGTCATGGCAGCATATCTGACTCATTGGGCAGGAGTTTCTATGATCTCAACGAGACGTTTGAAGAGGACTCTTTCGAGGGCAGGGAGTGGAGGCCCCCGGACTCGGAGCTGATCAGGAGGATCCACACCCAGGTGGAGAGCTACCTGTCCGACGAGAGCCTGGCTGAAGACGCCTTCCTCCTGAAACACGTGCGGAGGAACAGGATGGGCTACGTCAGCATCAAGCTGCTAACCTCCTTCAAGAAGGTAAGAGGAATGAAGCAGAAATATAGTAGAACCTCCTTTAGCCAAACTGCCAAAACGTTTTCCATGGGCCTGCAGCAGTTTGAGTAAGAGGTTTTGCAGTAGACCTACATCCTCACAGAAACCCCTGTGTTTGAGAATAGTTTGGGCCAGTGGAAAAAATTTACATTGGCGGCTGTGATGCCCAATGCTGCTGTTGTCTCTCTAAAATATAATCTGCTGTAATTTTTGCATATGTAGCTTAATTTCTTGAAATAGGGGAAGCTTTGAGAAAACGATGTGCTGCATTGTGCTTGCTCTCCCTTTTTCAGGTACGATACTTAACTAGAGACTGGCAGACCACTTTGCATGCTCTCCGCTTCTCTGAGGCCCTGGTGATCAACGAAGAAGGGACGAAGGTACGCCGGAGGAAACCTGTCTCCGAGTCTCTTATCAGCATCCCCCCCAGCAAGCTGCTGCTGGCCTGGAACTTGCCAGGTGAGCCCCAGGCTCCGGATAGCTCGCCAGGCCCAGCCCAGCACAACTTGATGGAGACGGCGATGGGAGTCTTTGGGGCTCATGGCACCATCAGCTCCCTGCGCATCCTCCGGCCCGGCAAAGAACTGCCTTCTGAGCTCAAGAGGCACGCCTTCAAGTACCCGGAGCTGAGCAGCAAAGTCTGTGCCCTGGTGGAGTACGAGTTCCTCGATGGAGCCCGGAAGGCTTATGAAGGGCTGAGGGCCCAGCAGCGGGTGGCTGCCGGGGAAGGCATAAAGGTGGTCCTCCTGGGAGGCCGGGGCATCAGGAAGAAGAACTACGTCCTGGACCCCGAGGAGTCCGAAGATCTGGACGAGACCAGCGAGAGCAAGCCCCCCAAGAAGCCTACCCGCAAGTCCAAGCGCTTCCCCTACGCCCTGGAGGACTCCTCGCTCTACAGCTCCTCAGAGTCAGACTTTGCCCCTGCCTCGCCCGTCCCTGTCCGCAGGGTTGCCCGCCCCCAGGTCCTCTATGGAAGCCCCCTCGCGAGCCCAAGGGTGGCACCTGCCTTCCGGCCAAACTCCTTCAGCAGCCCCCTGGCCGCCGACTGTCTTGGCAGCCCCATTCTCCCGCGCAAGCTGTTCCCCAGCGGGCACTGCCCCTCCCCCCTGGCTGCTCCAGAGTTCAGCAGCCCCGCACTAGTGTCCGGATCGAGTCCTGAAGGCTCCCAGAGGTCGGTGGACGTCTCCTTGGACAGCGGGATCCTAGTGGGCAGCCCCTGGGTTCAGCGGCGTAAAATGGCAGCTGGCCAAGCCTTCATTTCGGAGAAGGTGGTTCTGGTGTCCAGCCTGGGGAAGAAAGCTCTGGTGTCAACTGTGCCGTCCTCTGCGCTGATCCGCCAGCCACACGGCCCTGACGGTACCAAAGGCTTCTTTAACTGCGTCGGCCGGGGAAAACTGGTGCTGAGACATTAAGGTTATCTTTATACTAAAACGAACTCCAATTTATACATATCAAGATATTTTTTTCCCCCACAAACATGGGGGTGGAATAATGCTGAGGCATTTATGTTTGCATGAAGGTCCAAAGTTGTCAGGTTCTTTATATAAATCTGTTTTAATAAAATGATGTTTATCTACATAGGAATTAATTATAGTGGTCACTATAGATAGTTTTTTAAAAAAAGAGGTTTGATTGCAATCTATTAAAGATCATTATTGCTTGGGTAACACTTGCTAAGGCACTTGTTTTTCTGGCCCAGGATCGCTTAGGAGAGGTTATGTTTCTATATCAATCTTTTTTTCCCTCCCCAATACATTTTTTTTTTTTTTTTTTTTAAAGTTTTGTAGTTGTTCTAGCCAGGGCTGTTAGTGTTGTGTCTGGTTTGAAAAAATATACCTTTGTCCTCTCTAGATATCTGTCTCATCTATCTATCGATCTGTCTATAATATATAATGCGCAGGAATGTGTCTCTTGTAGTAAACTGAGTTGTGCATTTTTGTAACTGACTTGCTACATGCTTCATGATGAATAAATAAAGATGTATTTGTAATATTTTTGTGTACTCTGGGTATAATGTAGAAAAGATATCTGGAGTGGTTTAATAGCTTTGCTTTAATCGGTGGTTTGAAGTCCTGAGTGAATAAGGCTATGCAGAGATGGTGCAGGATCAGTTAAACCCGGTCCTACTTTTTGTAATGCATTACCCCCGTAAGGAGCAGCAGGAATGGAGCGGGTGCTCAAACAGTTTCTTCTTAAAATACTTTTGAGAGCGACTCCAGTATCACGAGGAGGAAACTGACAATTTGGACGAGCAGATCCAACCTGTCAGTAAACCTTGTTTAATAGCAGCATCTGGTTTCCACTTCCACAAACTATTTCTGAAACTTGGGTAAAATAATTTACAGGATTAGAAAAGCACAGAGAGACATCACTTGTATATATGTATTTTAATAAACCCAATATTTTGATACTTACATATTATGACCCCCCCCCAAACAGGCAAGATTATTAAAGCATCATACTTGTTTACTGTCAAGTTAAAGTATGTACACCACATGGTCCGGTACTAGCTGGCTGCTGACGTGGGACACAATGCATGTTCAAAATTTGCAGTTGCTGAAAATATTTGGTTTTTATCTTCTTCTATGAAACAGTCAAAGATGAGAAAACTATCTATTGCATCCTATACATGTTTACTTAAACAAGCTTGTCACTTAAAAGTACCTACTTTCAGTAAGAAGAAAACTTGCCTACCTAAATATAATACACCTCTACCACCGAACTCCTTGTGCATTGCTTCATTCTGCTACCATATACATAGACTGCAGTCTGAGGTACTGTCTGCTACCAGTCTACATTCTTGCATGGTTTCCAACTACAGTCCAGTTACTAAGGCAATGCCTGGTACAATTAAAAGGCATCTGCATACATGGCCAAAGCTCAAGGAAGTGAACCATTTGCTTTCAGGCCTGTATGTGTAATATTTCTTGCTTCCGTGGCCAGTAAAGCCACCTTAAATATACAGTACGTTAATACTCCTTTATAGATGGCTAATGCGTGAAGTGTTTTTTGAAATCAGAGTACAAAAGAACACTGCCGTACTATACTGATTACATCTTATATATGCGGTTTATAATGGATAAGTGTGGAGCGTTTAGTAGACTGAAGATATGAGTGTGACCCTGCTGTTCATTACTACAAACATTCTCGCTGGGGTATAAATGAGAAGGGGTAATTTCAATGCAAAACCGGTGCATTAGGAGTTGTGATGCTAAGCAATGCGACTAGTTTCAGCACAATTACATTTCTGGGGACCAACTTTTGTTATGTTTGCAGCAGTGGAGTTATTGCAAGAAACTACAAAGCTGGAGTAGTTTGCTATAGAGCACACACAATGTACGAGGAGGCGCTCTGACAATAGGACAAGATGTTCATTCAAAATGAAATTGTAACATACGATGTGCAAATCAGTCACAGCTTGAATAACAATCCTGGAATCTAGCACTGTTGCTCTAAAGAGCGGAATGGACAGGTTTTTGGTGACCATGAACGGAATCAAAAATCATAATGACCGAGGTTTCAAACATTAAAAGGTGCAATTTAAGGCTACCAAAAGGCAGGAATTAGAAAGGGACCCCAGATATCGAAACGAGACCCATCCGATTAAAGAGGGTTACCCTTTTGCTTCTCTATTTGAGAAACGGAATCAGAAAACCTGAAGAAAGAGTAAAAGACAGACTAAAGTCAAAAGGCGCAAGTTGCATAGTTTCTGCTTCACTGAAGCAACTAGACAATATGTGCTGAACACTGGTCCTCAAATCTGCCCCTCATGCTCCTGAACCATGCTCTGTTATTAAAACCAGAAATTCATATTAAATGTTATGCAGATCTCTTGTACTACCACTTTGAGTTTACTCTTTAAAGCATATAAAGCAGTTATACAATCTGCAGTTTGATTTAGTCATGAAAGAACATACAGTAATCTCTAGTTACAGACCATTTTAGTGTTGCAGGTAGGAATTCAATATTTGGTATTGGGGGTCCCGGAAGGTTAAGAGTTGAAAACCAGTGCTTTAGGAAGGCAGTGTGCTTTTTATTTAATGAAGCACATAAACACACTGAACACTAGACACAAGTGAACTTGCTGTTATGTACTAACTGACATTTACCTTCACGGTCAGCAGCAAAAGAAGAGGTGTTTGAGCTGATAGTTGTACAACAGCAGGATTTAGTTCTGTTTGGTCAAAATGCTAAATATTGGAATAGTGGTCAATGGTACCCAATGTGCAAGAAGATATAGTGCACACACACACACATATCTCCCAATAACTGCTTTTAGCATAAATATTCTACAAAATAATAGTACCCTTTATATATATATATATGCTATATATATATATATATATATATATATAGAATATATATATATATATATATACTATATAGAATTTTACACTTCAAAAGTTCTTACCACGTTCAAAAGGTTTCCCCCCAAATAAGTATATTTATGTATTATTACTGGTATTTATTAAACTATTTAAAACAAAACAACCATATATAGTTTATATTACCCAATCCCTATACCCAAACAAGCGCTTTTAAGACCTAGATCTGCAGTGTTCAAAGATTAAAAAAAAAAAAAAAAAAAAAAAGAAAACTGCTGGCAATGAACAGTTATAACAGCCTGTGGTGTGGATAAAGACACGCAGGGCCGGTTTCACAAAACAAAATGAAAACACTCAATTGTACTGCTGTAACTACACAGATTTCTGCTGTTAAACTGCTACTGAATGCACCCCCCCCCCCTTAAGTGGATTAAACAAAGCTTTTAAAAATGTATTAAAATATTTATATTTATATACAGTAATTGCAACTTTCTTTGTGTGCTAGAACTAGATAAAAAAAAAAACTAAAAAAGAACCTGAAAGATAGACTCATACAACAGACTTCTTTTTTCGTTTTCTCACGAGACAGGCTGCTGGTCTAGCTGCATTCGGCTGGGAATTTTCCACCGCGCGTGGGACGCAGCCGAGTGCAAGCACACCGCTGCCCGCTGTGTGTGCCTTGGACACACCAGGGCCATTCATGAGTCTAACCCCTTGGCCCCAAGCGACACTTCAGCGCTAAAGGGGCTTTACCAAAGCCCCTACAGCTCTGGCCAAAGGTTTTGCGTCACCTTCTGCTTCATAAAGTCGAATGAAACCTGCTGAATAATGTTATGCTAACATTTTGAATTACACGCCGCTTTGCAGTTTTCCATACACTTCAAGAAAAAACTGACAATCGAAAAAAAGTCTAGAAATGCTACTATTATGGCTTCCAGCAGACTTGCAATATAACTGTATAGTTTATTTGATTACATGATAAATAAACTATCTAAATTACTTTCATATAGTTTAATTATGTCTCAATCCTAGAATACTAGGGGATGTAAAACCTTTGACTACAGCTGTAGCAGTGGTAGCACCTGCCCACTCAACTCTATACAGTCGTCCCGAACACGGTTTCATCCAGGTCCTGCTCGTCGTTGTCATCCTCGCTCAGTGAGAAATCCTTGTGGTTCACAAGTCTGTTGGAGCTGCAGTTTGAATGAGCCAGCTCATCTGCCACAGGCATGCTTCTCACCGTGTCCCCTCCACCAGCCACTGAGCCCAGCCGCTCCGCCTCTGCCATGTAGGAGAGCATGCTGTCCAGCAGGGGGCGGCTCTTGCAGATGTTGCTCAGTATCTGGCTCCGATGCCTCAGCTGTAAGATCAAACCCTCTTTCTCTTTGATGACGCACTGGAACTTCTGAATAGTCTCCTCGGAGCTGCAAAGCTTTTCATGCAAGAAGGCGATTTCCCTTGGAAACAAAATAAATACATTCTTACTGAGCAATAACTTTTTTTTTTTTTTTTTTTAATGGATTTTGGTACTAGGTTGGATTCATTTTGATTTTGGACAATTGCAAAATCTTTTCAAACTGTAAATGCGTCTCAATCTACTGCATGTCGATTCGCTGTCAGAACAGATCAATCAAATGAGAAGTCACCGTTATTACCCAATGAAAAGGAGAGCCGTTGCAGGCTCTCGCCTGTGAATTCATCACGTGTCTGTGCCAGCCCTGCTCTGTTATTAAACGGTGGCTCACCCCCTTCGCAATGTAATTGCATTCAGAGTTTAATTTAACACTCGCTCATTTGCATATCTTACACCCATTTTATAAAGTGCTATACTTGATCATGTTAAATCTGCTGGCTCTTTGCCAGAATTTAAGTTCCATCTGGCATTAATAATATTAATAACATTAACAATGTTGAATCAATTAACAAGCTTAATTAATTCTCATGTCAGGTCATCAAGGACTATGAACAGCTGGTTCACAACCAGGTCAAAAGTGACCGGCGCCTTTCTCTAGCATAGAGGGGGATTACAGCAGCAGGGCTACCTGTCCTTGGCCTCTGTGATTTCCTGAGTGGCAGCCCGCAGCTGCTCGTCTTTTCGGATCAGACTCTCCGCCTGTTCCCGAACCGTGTTCTCCGCCGCCGCCAGCCGCCGCTCCAGCTCTGACACACGCCGGTGCACCGCGGCGAGGTGAGCGTTAGCCTCCTTGATTTGGACCGGTGAGGGCACGGACATGTCAGCAGACCCGCCGGACTACAGTGAAGTATCAGACCGGACACCCACGCCTGCTTGCCTGTTCTTTCTTGCACGGTCCAGCTTCTCGATTTCGGTTCCGTTAGTCAGAGTTTTCTCTTCATGCTGGAGTGGACTCGTCTTGTTCTGATTGAGACAGGGTCGCTTGCTTGGACTGAGTTAGGGCCGGGAATGCGGTCGGTAACTTTACCGTCCACCGTGTATCGCATCATAGACCATACTGTTTTGGTTGTACGGCTAAATGTGGAAGCTGTTTTTTTTTTTTTTTTTTTAAATAATGATAATAAAGATCCCGTTTTTAATTTTTATTGACCTCGCCGATTCCAGAGCTCTCATAAATTGCTGTTATCGTCCTAGTGACAGATCAGCACTATTAAATAAGCCCTCATTAACGCTGTTATCCGAGTAGAGCGGCTGTAACAGCCTCGTCAATGACTAACCCCTTCTCTTCTTTTAAACCAGCTGCCTCGCTTTCTGCGCATTATTACAAGATAAACGGGTTAATGGTTAACTTTTAACGATTGTCAGCTTGCCCCGAGTTGCTTTCGCTGCTAACCTGTAGCTGTGTGATCGCAGAGCGGATCACCGGAACCAGAAGAAGCCGTTGCTGTGTGACTGTGTTGTGGTAGCGAGGTGCCACTGCGCCTGCGCAAAAAAAAAAAAAAAAAAAATAAAACTTTCCCCAGTCGAGTTAACACGCATGCGGGTGTCATATAAAACCTTTTATTTGTGTCGTCTGACGCACACGGTGACACAGGGTTCGGGGAGGGGTTATATTAGATTTCCAGATCATGTAAACAAACTGGCCTGCAAACAATCCATAACACCGCAGAAATATAGAGAAAGGACCCCGACCCCCACATGCTATAACGCTAGGAACTGTGCAATTCAGAACAGACTGATATCTTAGACTGCGAGTAATACATTATAAATACCTTATTTCTCTCCAGATCTTTTCTGGAACTTGAAGACAAACTGAATGCTGTACATCTGTAACACTGTGAGCACACTGCACTACTGCACATGCTCAATCACTGGACATGCTTATTCTAATCTTATTTCTGTGCAAATACACATTTTAATATGCATACATAAATACACAGTATAGCGTTAGGGCGCAAATAAAACGCATCTAGAAGCAAACTAAAGTTATTTAAAATGCACCTTCTGTGCTGTACCAAAATGAAAGTAATTGACATCACTGCTCGAACAGCCCTCTAATAAAGTATTTGAAGATCCCGCGGTATATCGCGGTTAGTGGGGTCCCGTAGCGGTGCCCTTGCAGTTTTGGGCTCCAGGGTGGGATACTTGGATAAGGAGGAAGGGAAGGACTGCGTGGAGAAGACCTGGATCACCACAAAGCTGGCGACAGCCGTGGGTGAGTGAGGCTTACCCAGGCATTGTGAAAGAAAAGATCACAAGCATTCGTCCCGCAGTAGAAACGGGGCCCGCGTTGTGCTGCTGTCTGCACACCGAAGCGGCCGAAGGCAGGTTGCTCAGTAGCGGCTGTGTTAACTTTGATACCGGACCGTCGCAGCTTGATAGCTTGAACCGACTTTTGAGATCCACTCTGTTCCGAGTAGGCTGACCGCGAATGCGTTGCTGGGATATTATAATGCGAATAACTGGTTTTTAACAGATACAAACCAGCTTACAATAGTTGGCAATTAATTTGATCACGTACCTGAGTGACTCAGGGATGACAATAAGACTTTTTACAGCTGGTTTATCCGCAGTGTACAGGTAACACGAGTCCTGTTCTTAAACTCATAGTAAAACCAGGAATGGAGCAAACTGCCATGCAATGGGAGTCTTATTTCCTTCCCCTGTGTTATTTATTCGTGTTGTTGCGTCTCTGCTTAGGGCTGGTTGGCTCAGCCGTTCACATCGCAGCTTTCCAGCCAGACTGCAATTCAGGCTGTACAGAGAAGTGTCTCCCCTTCCTCCCCTGAAGAACCTTTCCTCCTTTCGTCTCCCCTGATGCCACACCTTGTCTTCAGTTCACATACAGGAATGGTAAGGGCTGAATAGAGCTTTGATCTGTTGCATGCTTCACTGTTTGAGGGTGAGGGAGTATCTGATGGGGCTTATTAAGCCATTTGGAATGTTTAAAAGTGCTGTGCAAGGGGATTAGTTCCATTACCTGGCTTTGGGAATTACATTGTTTTTTCAAGTCCAGGTTCTGCCTGTAGGATATCTAGTCTTAACATGGTTTTCCTTTATTTGTCTGGGTGGGTATATCTAGATATGTTTGTGTGATCCCACTTCAGTGGGGTGACATGGTGGCCGGGACTAGTTCAAAATGTGCCTTTATGTCCATTGAAATCCAGTGACGAGCCGCTGAAATTCAGGACGGAGCAGCGCTTCGGTATTCAAACAATACTGCCGCAATACACGCTCCACGAAGGATCATTCAGTGTCCTCAACATACTGTATGTTCAGGAACTCCTTTGTGGTTCAAAGCATGTCCGAAAGAACGCAAGGGAATACAATTTCTTCTGCAGCGCAATCTCTGGGCGCAATCTTTGGGATCACCACCTGCCTGAGCGCGCAGGCTTGTGAGGCACCCCGATGACCCGTTGAATTATTTCTTTGGCAGCTGTGCGTCTGGGATCTTCCTTGGAGTCCGAAGTAAGTAAATCAGTCGGGTTCGCCTTTCTCTGCCCATCCAAACTGTCCAGACTTTCATCTCTGCCTTGGACAGAAAACTGTGTGTAATGGTTGGAGGTTGAAGCAGACTACAGCTTGTTAATGTAAGGAAACACAGTAATGAGACCTAGTTATGAATGCAGTAAAACATTCTTTCCCTGATAACGGCCAGATAACCACATGCTTTGCACAGCTGCACTCAATCATAGTCTCTTCATTAAATCCGCGTTAATCTCTACAAAACTGTTAATGTGTTTCTTGTGTCTGCAGCTCACAGCTACATGACTGGCACCACAGCCTGCCTGGGACTGGGTGTACTAGCAGCCCTCACCAAGGTTGGGAAGAAGGAAGGCTGGAGAATATCAGGAGCTCCCAGGCTTTAAACTCTCACACTGAGCCACGCAGTCCTCGCATAACCTTGTACATTGCTAAAATATCTCTTGTTAAATAAAATACAAAAACAAATCTATTAAAGCTAATACAGTAATAATCTGTAATTATTATTTATTGTTTGTTTATTTGGCAGAGTGTAGTTTACAGCAAGTGCAAATGCTGTTAGAACACATATATTAGATAACAACTTCTGATTAAGACCATTTGTATCTACGCTGATGTAGCGCAAGGATTATACATCAAAGCTATAGCGGAACGATTTAAATTAGGAATGGGTTTAAATACCCTGCGATGGACTGGTGTCCAGTCCAGGGTGTAGTCCCGCCTTGCACCCTGTGTCTGCCAGGTTAGGCTCCAGCTCTCCGTGATGCTGTAAAGGATTAAGCGATTAATGATGATGGATGGATTTAAAAATATTCCCTGAGAGTATGTATATCCTCATGTATGTTTTGAAATGCTTTTAAACATGATTAGAACAATGATCACTAAAATTGTACTTTTATTTTTGGCCACAAGAGGGCAGTACTGCCACACTGTGAACCAGCTTGCTCTTGCGCCTTACATAGTTTTCTCTCTGGATAGTCCAATGGAAATACAACATCTAATTTCCAATAAACTCAACCCAGTGCACGGAGAAAACCTCACAGTGCATTGGGCGCCGTAGTCAGTAAATCATTAAGAATGAATGACACATTGCTGAAATCTTCATCGCGTGGATTTTGAAAGCATCCTTTAGTAGTTGCTGCAAACAGAAACTATGCTAAAAAGAAAAACACTAAATGCCTCTGCCCCGTTTATCTCTAAAATAATCTTGCTTGTGTTTTCCACTGGCCAGGGAGATTTATAGACACGATGATATGTAGGAAGGTTAATTATGTTGTTTGGTTATTTTTTAAATAAGATTGAAGGAAGCGCTGCCTTCAAGTGTAGCATTTGCTTTCCTTCTTCCTCTAACAATAACAATTTAGAATCTCAGATTAGGTTCCCTCGCCGCAGCAATTCCCCACTGTGCTCAAGAGAATTGAAGTTTCAGCATGCGTCCTCCGATCTCCTGACCGGGGCTGATTGTCTCTTTTACACCCAGGACTTGGGAGCCGGTGTCAACAAGCTCCTGGCCTCTGCAGCATTCCTAGTGTCTGCTGGAGCTCAGCAGGCACCTTGCCAGTAGGATCCACTGTAGCATGAGGAGGACCCTGCCATTGCTGCCTCCCTAATCTGTGGGAGTGCCAGAGCAGGCTATTAAATAACCAAAAAACATAACCGCGGGTCAGTTCCACAGCAAATAAACAAAAAACAAAATCGGAAGATATGGGTTACTTTCCAAAAACAAATGGGTCTCGCATGTGTCTCATGCTGGATCTCAATGTAATGCAGTTCTTGGAAGGAATCACCAAGATAAACAACAGTAAAAGTCAAGTGCTTCAGTTAAGCAGTTTGTTACAACTTGTCCTAAGTGGTAAAACAGTGGTTGCACATGATAAGATTTTCAGAAGGAGATGTGGGACACAGCAAGGTCTCCAATGCCATAGTCAGTTCACTTTTTATTTTATTAAGGTCCTGGAGCTGCATTATAGAAATTAAACCATGTGACTACATTTCCATTAGTTCTTTTTTGTTGAGTCATGAGACATTGCAACATAAATTCATTATATTACTAAAAAACTCCTGAATATATATATATATATATATATATATATATATATATATATATATATATATAAAAATACACTTGATCCTGACTGTTAGGGTAGACTGTTGGGATGGGCAACTTTTTGTTAATCTTTTGGGCTCCATTGCCTGTTACTTAATGGGGCTGTAGTTGGGTGACCTCAGTATTGTGCCCGTGGGCCAATCAGTGCTGTGTCTGATGGCACGTGACAATCTGCAATACTAACGTAGTAGCAGAGGAACCAAAGCCTCTTTGTCGACTGTCCCCTGCTCTCAATCTCTACTTTTGTGTCATTTGAGAGCATCTGAATGGCTTTTATTTAAAGGACAGTCATCGGGCTGTTGATCGTAGGAGAAAAGCGCAAATGTGCCCAGGGCCAAAACACTGCGCTCCCACTGCTCTGGATAAACTTGTGATTTCGCATGGATGGATTGATAGAGGGAGGGAATCTGGCACATCTGCCAACTGGCACAGCCTCTGCGAGTTATCCTTGGGGAGGGGAAAAAAACAAATAGAGGGATTTTCATTATTTGGAGAGCGTCGTAAAAGTAGATCCCAGTGCAATTAAAGGATTTGCAGAACTCGGACTGCACTCAGTCCTGTCTGCTGTTTGAATTATTTTCGAAAACAATATCTACTGAGACAAGAGCCAGAACAATGAACCTAGTTGGGTATGTGACCCGGACCTTACACGCCAGACTGAGAACGGGAAATAGAATGTCACTTATCATCCTGGAAGCTGCTGCGGCCATCATAAATGAATATGCCTGCTTCAGGAGCCCAAGGTTTCGTTTAATTTGCAGGACGGTTCACAATGGCTTCTAGGTGAATAACGTGCAATTGGGTTTGTGATTAGAAGTACAGAATGAAAATTAGGCGCATTCCAGTTAAAAAATTCCCCACCGCACTCCACTGTTAGTGGGAAAACAAGCCAAGACTTAATCGTTTGTATATTGCTGCAGCGAAGAAAGATAACCATACATCTGTCAGGCAAATGGACGGCAATGCATTGCAATTCATTATTCCAAAACTTATGGCACAACATGTGTGCCTGCCAGAGCTACAAGAAAAGTGACTCAGAATGTTTTATATTCCAGTGGAATGGGTTTCATTGTCGTGGGAGCCCCTAGCACAAACCAGTGCTGGTGTACGTTACACTGTAGGCTGTACAGTAATAGCTGAATTGATGGGGCAGTAAATGTCAGTACAGTAGGTGTGGGAAAACGGACCCTTTTGTTTAAACCACAGATTGCCCAATCTGAAAAGGAGTAGTAAGGATTCATCACATACCTGGTGATGCTTGGGAACCAATTTCTCAATGATAACCAACGCCCCCCCCCCCCCCCCCCCAAAAAAAAAAAAAAAAAAAAACACAGTGTTGTTCTACCGACAGCTCTTCTGCAGCTGCCTTTGTGATACCCTTGCCTCTGTACGAACCATCGCATAACCACTGCAGTGCCGCTGCTTTGCTACTGAAGATCATTTTGGAAGGATGGTGCTGGTGCTTGCTAATACAAAGACACTAGTATATATTACATATACATTATATACAGGTAACAAGAGCAGGAGCTTCTGAGCGCATTGCCACTGCACCTCAACACAGAGTTATCACAAGAATGCACGGCAGCTGAGCAAGTACAATAGGACCCCTGTGAAAGATTCCCCTAGGAAAAGCCTAGCAAAGTGTCATAAAGCATAGCGAAAACATGGCAAACCAAAATAAACTGTGGGGAATGCACAGTATTACTGCAGAAATATCATGCAAAAGTACAGTGGTAAACTTTTACAACGGTGACGGTGTGTGTGTGTGTGTGTGTGGTTATGATTTTTTGGCATGTGATTGGTTAAAACTTCATCACATGACCAAAAATAGTTCCAACTATTGCCCACGTGACGCTGCTTACGGTCAATAGTTTTTTTTTTTTTACAAACTCCCTCAAATTACGTCGTCACGCTGAACGTCCTTCCTCGCTTCACACAGCAAAGCAACATGAACGACAAAATACACCGCAAAACAAAGATACCGCAAACACTAAAATCATCTTGAAAACTGCGCTTTCATCGTGTTCAGACTCCCTAAAATTCAAGCAAATCCAGCTTTCCGACGTTCACAAGCTCAGCGGACTCCTCCGGGAATTCGGTGCCGCAGTGAGAAAGTCAGAGAACAGTTCTTTCCCCCAGATTTTTTAATAACTGCTCTATGGACTTCAAAAACTGCTTTCTTTACTGAGTGATAAAACTCATAGTGGGAAACTAAAGGCCAGGGCTTCGAACATTATAGTCCTCTTTTGGTAATCAGTTCTTCCCTCAGGGGCTATACCCCTCTTCTCCAGTCCATATTTACTATATATATATATATATATATATATATATATATATATATATATATATATATATATATATATATATACTATATCTCCACAGGTGTAAAAGGTTTATTCACAGGGTGTAGTTTGTAGAGGGGTGATGGTGGGTGAGAGAATTACTGTACATCCTTTCCATTCTGTGAGTCACTGGTGACTCATGAGGTAGGGAAGGGGAGCCATGGAGCTCTGAGGATCATGCGGTAGATTTGCCTTGACATGCACTTCCATACTAGAAGGGATATAGCCAGTGGGAAGAATGATGCTTGTTCGTTTGATTTCTCATTCTGCTGAAATGTGATCAACCAGTCCCCTCAATAGGACTGAACTGTTCCAAAGAGAACTAATAAGAGAGGAAAAGGACTGGGAGATCTGGGTCTGAACTGGGGCAGTGGTTATCCCAGCCCATATCGGCTTATAGTCCATTTGTTATTGATTTCTTTAAATGGATAGAACTACTCACTCTGCACGTGTTAAAGTTGGTCACCAATGATATCTAAAACATTTGTCAAAAACTGCGCCTGCATCTTCCAGTTTTGATCACCGTTGTCCTGTGTGACTGAAGACCGACGGGCAGATCAGTAAAGCACACCTTGACAGTCATTTGCATCCTGCTACTGCAGCCAGAAAGCCAGGTATTTAAAGCTGCATGCCTCATATGTTTTAATTTCCTAATTATTTCCTTTAATCAGGCCAGCGCTATACATTTTTAACATTAGTTCTTTTATTCTGGTTTTGTTTCCGACCTGCTGGCAGTAGGAGTCGGTGCTTCAGTCTGGTTTCTGATTACCATGGTTTCCATAAACAAAGCGCTCGTACTTAGCACAGATGCACACGGATGCAGGTTTGTCCTCTGATGAACACTCTGGGAATACCAACACTTTGACAGGCACCTTTTGTAAAGAGGAATTATATTGTAATCCGCCACCTGGGGCACTGGAGAGCGGTTTCACAATGTGGGAGTGACTTGAAGGTTAAAATGAATTTTAAATGAAAGGTTTTGGTGTAAAACTGTGATTTAATGTTGGATTCGTTATAGGGAGTCGAGTATTTGTTACTGGAAAATCTACAATGGTGTGACTATGTTCCAAATATATATTATTTATTCATTTAGCAGACGCTTTTATCCCAGGTGACTTACAGAGACTAGGGAGTGAACTATGCATCACAACTGCTTACAATAGGACCTCAGTTTTACTTCTCATCTGAAGGATGGAGCACAAAGAGGTCAAGTGACTTGCCTGGGGTCACACACAGTGAGTCAGGGGCTGAGCTGAGATCGAACATCCTGGTAACAAGCCCCTTTAACTGCTGACCACCAAGCTTCTATTCACACTGTGACATTTTTTAAACATAGAAAGCATTGTTTGATAAGTTGCCGGATGATTAACGATCTCCAGATTCTGTATGGAGACCGACGTGGGACGTTCCTCTCTGTGTGAGTGTTCATGAAGAGATCAGTGTGGGGATTTACTTTAGAGTAACAATAAGAAGGATGAGTCAGAAGCCACCAGGGCTAGGATGAAATGAAAGAAATCAATGCGAGAAAGGGATTCAATCTGCGATATCATCTGCTTATTCCTTCATCCCTCCCTTAATGGAATTATGAATTAGCTCGGGAAATGTGGACTCGGGTTTCATCCGCTAATGGGACTGTGAGTGCAGTGTCGTGTGTTCCTCCCAGCCCCTATCACCCGAGCACGCCTGCTTAAACTGAATTACCAAGCCAATTAGAGAGGCATCTCCGTTCTGAAACCCCGCAGGATACATTTAGTGTGGACTGTAATGAGAAATCAAAGGACCTCAATGATTTTGCACAAGCCGCGTGCCTTCGCTCCCAGTCTCCTCGATTGTGATGCATGGACACCACTTTGATTAGATTCCACCTTCACCAGGATTCCAAGGTTAAGGGCCATCGCTGTTATTACCCTTCCTCATTTCAGTCTCTTGAAGAAGAACAGCAATCGGAATGAGAAACATATATACTGTGTGTGACGTCAACGATCGCTAGAACTGCCACCTGTGAGGTTAAATAAAATCACAGGACCTCCAAACGGAAGGGGTGGTTGTTACAAGTATAAGCTTAGAAATCCTATATTCATCCAATAGGTAACATTGATAATATTACAACTATGTATTGACAACCGATTATATTGTGCGTCTATTGCAGTGATATTGCATCTTGATTTATCTAACTTGTGCTCAATTTACGGTGCTGGCACTGAGCTGCATTGATCTACATGGTTGTGAAAGTGTAATGTTCAAAATTGTGATCTTTTAGTGTCCCGGGATGATCAGGTGGAAACTCTAATGGTCACATCTATTGGTATGGTCCTACAGTGGTAACATTTTCATTAGTGGACAATGATATTTCAGTTGTAAAATCGAATGCATGCTGATAATCCATTGCGATCCCATGCGATTTCAGTACCACACAGTGTGTTCCTGTGTCAGGACCTCTGTGTTTCCCAATCCACCATGTTGTCATTGCAGGTAATGCTGAAGTCTGATCCTGCTTCTGCTAGGGTTTCTTCCAGGTGCTACAGTAGTAATATAATAGGATCCCAATGGTTTTCAGCAAAGCTTTCCGTCAGCACCAGAGCAAAAGATTGGAATGGAAGTGTGGGAAGGAACCAAATGGAGAGGTTCTGATGTGAAGATCCCTGGAATGCTGTTCGTTCAGCTGCACATTTCTCATGTTGTATCGCAGGATTGTGGAACAGGGGCGTTCTCGCTGGGTTCAGTCTTGATTGAGTTGTTCAGAGTGGCTTCTGGTAAACATCAAGGGGCTGGTTCCATTCCAGGCAGCAGGTGCAGGGGCGGCTGTCTGATGAGCTCTGTGGAAGGAGCTCAGTAAGTTCTCCTAATGGAGAACACGGCAGCTTTATAATAATCATCCACACAGCATAGTCCTCCTGGGAGGCAGCTCACTTGAGATGAACAGCAGATTCAGGGCAGACCCTGGCCGGTGTGATGTGTGTCACAAATACCTCGTTTCCACTGCCTTCTCCCAGGTATAGCTGAGCTGGCCGGTCCGGGCGAGGTAAAGACAGCTGTCTGCGTTACAGTGTCACTATCAGGTATAGCAGTGAGGCAGGATCGATCAGATATATGCAAACAAGCGAAGTTGAACAAGCATTTGTATCTGTTTTTATTTTATTAACCTCGCCCAGAACGGCCAACCCTGGGAAGAGGCAGAGGAAACGAGGCAAAAGACAATTTGGTGTCTCTTTCTTTAACCCAGCAGTACCAGATATCATGTTTTAAGAATGTAAATGCATGTTTGCTGTGCTCGCTATTAAGACCTGTGTAAGCAGTGGGATTGCATGTTCTATAAGACTCAGCAGGTGCAGTTGAAGTGCAGCCTCAAATGGGATTTTAATCACAGTCGAGCGTGTTTTGGGTTATTTAGGTAACGTTGGGGGCCGGATTTGATGAGCTCTGTGATTGGGGGGCAATAAACAAATCGTCCTGCAACATTAAAACACCATTAGTTCATAACCTTAACAGTGATGCACCGGGGAGATTCAGGTTCCATCATCCACGATGAAAAGATTTAAACGTGGGCTGTCTCTCGTTGAGTGTGGATGACAGGGAGCTGAGATTCCAGATGGAACTGAGACACTTTGCTTTGCATGCTCTGCCCTTAACGAGCACAGTCTTGCAAGCACTGTTCCCGCCCCCCCCTCTGTTCTAACATGACGGACAATGCATTACAGTCAATGGGGCGTGCTGCCTGTTTCTGATAAGTGAGAAGAAATGTATAAGGTGTGAGAACAAGAGGAATTAAGCCTTGTTTAAACATCCCTACCGTCATTCATTAGAGCCCATCCGGGACTGGCAATGCTGAAAGGGATTAATCAGCAGTGTGAAGTGAGAATATTAATGCGTCTCCCAGCAACTATGTTGATATAAAACGCAACGGCTTTGAAAGTGCATTAATGGGATAAGGGAAACTGGTTTATTTATACTTGAATGTGTTAGTACAGTAACTATTCTGTATGCATTATTCAGTATTATTAATTACAGTCTAGGGATTCCACTGATTGATCTTCAATTTTTAAGTTTGTAGTTGCATATTTGTACTGTATCTCACATTGTGGCGCCTCTAGTGGCTGAAGGGCGGAATTGAACTATGATTTGTAAAGAGGATTTCAATGACGGCCTTTGACCCTTTTGCCAGGATTTGTTGTGTCATCATTTGAACAGTCGTTAATCGTGACAGACTGGGACTCAGTCGAAAGTGGTTTGAAATCAGACTGGTTCATTTCCACCAGAAGCTGAACAAATTGATTCAGCTCCAGTTAGGATTTGCAGTCTGACGCGACCTGATCCTTCCAGCTTACACTAATCGATGCGTGCTGTCCAGTCCGACAAACACAGTATATGTTGGGAGAGTAGACTGGTGGCAGCTGGATTTAGTTTTACAGACTGGTTTTATGATGCACATGGAAATGCAGCATACGGCGGCTGAAAGATACCAAAACCAAATTAAAAAAAACACTTTTAACGAAAGATCAAAGGTGATTTTGTACCAGGGGCAGCACTGTGCAAGAATTCCACAAAATTAATTGTGTTGCCCTTGCTGTTAATGCTATTGATCTGCTATAGGTTATTGTGAAAGGGTTCAAATGCTTTACCAGTGGCATTCCTTAAACCTGCCTGCATGTGCTTAAAAGAGAGCAGAATTCCACCCGAATCTGAAAAGACAAAAAAAAAGAATCCCTTGTAGAACAAAAACGAGTTTGTGATAAAACAAGAAAGCATGAAATTCAGACCATACCTCTTGGAAGAGTACACACTGGCTCTCCCGTCAGGACACCTACTGCAAATGCTAATGCTTTAAAATTATAATGCAAGTGGATTTCTGGAGCCTCAGGCATGCGGTTTTAATCAGAAGATGACCAAAACATTTGTGCAAAAAACTGCTTTTAAAGCCAGGGTTTAAGGGTTGCTTTAGTAATGGGATTTGAGATTTCATTTATGGAAGAAGGACTTGCTGTTCTGACACTACCTTGTTTGGACGGGAAATGAAACACAGATGGGAGATAAAGAAACCACTAACCCTTCCTACCCCATTCAGGAGTAAATATCAACAAGGACACAGCATAGAGTTATAGTTTGATATAGTATCGCAACTGTGGTGAAACATGGTTTGAACATTCTTTAGCACGTTCTTGAGCGTGTTAGAATCTACAGCTCTGCCCAAAAGTTTTGCATCATCACCCTATAGAATGAACACATTTTGCTTTATAAAGTCAAATAAAACCTGCTGCATAATTATTTTCTCATCTTTGACGAAATCAAGCAAATTGAACAGTTTTATTGCTTTGAACCTTACATGACGTATAACAACCTGCAATTGCCTATAACCTTACATAGTTGACGGATTACGACTGCATATTGTAGTTTATCCCTCTGTAACAGTACTTAACAAAAAAGTCATGACATTTCGAAATTTTAACTGAAACTGTAATGTATCCAGTATGATTGATTACTCGTGGGGGCATCTAATATGATATATATTATAATATATATATTATATATATATATATATATATATATATATATATATATATATATATATATATATAATTATGTCTAAACCCTAAAATTGTAGGTGATGGTAAACTTTTGGCCACAGCTGTAGGATACCTTTTTCTTAGGCTGTATCTCCCTGCTTGACATTAAGTTATTTATATTAGCTGCAGAGGAGGTCAGTGCACTGAACCCTGATCAGATGATCTGTTAAAGGCTGTATCTTGAGAATGGAGCTGTGCCTGGGGCTTGTGCACGGTTTATTAATTGCATAATGTTGCTGTTTTGAAGTGCTGCTGCAAGCTCCAGAATGCTGCATCACTCTGCAATTTAGAGCAGAATATATCTAGAATGCTCCCAAATTAAATTTGAGCGCTGAATGCCGTATCTCTTTTAGAAGCAGGCTGATCTGTGGTGTTGGAGATTCAAGAAGCCTGCTGGTTATTGGTTGAAAGGGTTCCTGGGGTAACAGGCTTGCCAGCATCTCTTCCCTGTCACTTCCTTTCACCTGAATGTGACCTGCAGACCTTGATGTGTTTAATGCCCTAAAGCGTCAATGAGAAGTAGACCTGGCATTGTATATCCACTGGCATTGTCATATCTCCAGTGTTCTTTTAAAATGTGTGTAGAAACTTGCACGGGCACTGAAGGACACAGGAGCCTAATTCCCTCTGTGCTACACAGTCACTTGCAGATAAAACAACACAGACTGTTGGTCTTTGGTCCTCCTGGGGCAGTAGATGTGTTCCAGCAAACTGAAAATAATGCCAGCATGAAGTACACAGTAAATGTGCCAATTATTCCCAATTATCATTGGATAT
>NC_054560.1:7096259-7120194 GCF_017654505.1 Polyodon spathula
CCGTCCTCTTCCCCGGTGTAGCACCGTTACTACGATGGCAGTTTTGTGACTCAGCTCGACTGCTGCTGCAGCCACCAGCCTTTACTACTGCAAATCTGCACAAGCGCCACCTGCCCGCCGCTCTGGTAAACACACACACACACACACACACACACACACACACACACACACACACACACACACACACACACACACACACACACACACACACACACACACACACACACACACACACACACACACACACACACACACATGAAAACAGCGCTGAAGAGACGATCACATGACTGCGACTTCAGCAAAGTCACCGCTCTGTCGTAATCAAGCAGGCATGAGAGGCTGTCTGAATAGAGTGAGATCTGACAATATTCAGGTCGTCTTCATGCACTTGTATCTTGGTGATTTAGCCTATAGACTGAGGCTAATCAAGCACATATTAAACCCTGGAACGGCTGAAACTGCTATGCAATGGGAGTCTTATTTCCATCCTTGCATTACTCAGAAAATCAAAGGTTATGAAAAAAATGTTAGATCACTCTTTTAGTCTCCTAAGTCATCATCATACATGCATTTACTGCAATGTTGCAGTTTGAACAATATAATTCAACGACTGACTTCACTGCAATGCTTTTAAGTCTGTATACTCTTCTACAGCTGATGTAAATTGCACGTTCAAAATTCCGTACAACAAATGCAGGAGGTGGCTTTGTTGTACCAGATTTCACCAAGTTCTACGAGTTGATTTCTAAACACTGCTTCACAGGGTGCCTCGTCTATTATTATTATTATTATCATCCACAATTTTTTGGTTTTTAAATTGAAATGACATACACTAAAATCAAATTTTTTGATATATTTCTTTTTATTTCATAAACACAACTTTGGTATTAATAATTACATTCTGGTTGCAAGATGATCTCAAGTGTACTACTGCCCCTATCCAAAAAAAAAAATAAAACAGTACCAAATGATGTATTTTATTTTTCAAAGTTGACTGTTCCTGTGAATAGTGGCGAGTATTTACACCCATGCCTGAGATGGAATGCAGTTCAAGTATCGCCATGTATTTGTCTTCCCTACCTTGTACTGTTACCATCTAAAAGACAATGAACTACATTCGCTTTCCCTCCTTTGCATTCAGCTAAGTTACATCTTTAGAACAGGGCTAGAGTCCCCCATCTGCTCTACCGAAACACTGACACCTAAACTGAACACTGAAATCTGCTCTTCACTAACAGTAGCAGCAAAATGTACAACGTTAAGCTCTGCTAAAAGAAACGTGGAAAACAATTATCACAACTTCTCCATAACTTATCACTCGCAAAAGGTCGTGGGAAAAATTTGAAAATAATTTGTTTTAAAATTTTGGGGCAGTTTTATAATTTCGGGAGACAACTACTGCATTTTAAAAACATAGCCCCTCATGAGAGCCTGGAGTTGTAGGGAAACCAGTAAGACCTGCCAGAGTTCTCTAAAGTGGACATACTTGACGTTCTGAACTCAATGGCTGGTTGAAATATAATAATAAAACCTCTGACGAACTGAACAAGCAAAAGACTAAACTGCCTTCCTTGCAATCCCTAAAAAAGTCTTTAAAAAACAAGCAGAACCCGGGGGTAGGGGCACCCCCCAAGGGTACTTCATGGGCAGAATCCCGCCCCCCCAAGAAGTACTCGTCTTAGGAGCCCCATCCCCTCCCCCCCAAGAAGTTCTCGTCTTGGCAGTACCATCCCCTCCCCCTCAAGGAAGTACTTCATGAGCAGAACCCCCATCCCCGCCGGGGGCGGGGGGTTCTTCACTCTCCTGTTACGTTGAAAAGCAGGCGTGCAGCAGTTGTGCTTCCAGATCAAGGCAGTTCATTTACAGTTCGTCCTTAAATGGCGTTTCATTTTCCAACGAATCCTCCTCTTCTGCCTCTGTGTTATCTCCCTCCTCCTCCTCTCCCTCCTCCTCCTCCTCCTCCTCCTCTCCCTCCTCGTCGTCGTCTTCCTCGTCTTTTACGTCTGCTTTCTTTTTCTCCTCCTCGCGCTGCCTTTCTTCCTCATCCTGCTGTTCCTTCATCTTCTTTTCTGGTTCCTGTACAATTCGAAGAATGATTGGTCAGGCAGAACCGTTCAGGTAGAACTAGTGCAGGACCAGTGATTGCTACCATTACTATATAAACAGGACTGGAGCGCTACAATGGTCCAAGGTGTATTAAATAAACAACAGCGACACAGAACGATCCATTCCAATAAGACAATGCATAGACTTTACTGTTCATACCTTGGTAACTCCCCAAGTTTCTTGTCCAAACTCTTCTGCATATTTTTCATCATCGGTGATCAGGAAGTTGTCAAAGATAGTGCCAGATTTCACCTGTTATATGTAAAAAAAAAAATTTTTTAAGAAGCATGTATTTTTAAACATGTCCTCAATTAAATCTCAAATGTCTACACACAACATCTACTTAATGTAAGATATGGCAAACATACATGCTGGACTTTCACTGTGCAAAGGGGTGGAATCTACGTTTCTGATCCAGTGGAGCCTATGATAAAAGAATGGTTCTGCTTTGAAAACTAACCTGCCAGAGGTCAAGTCCAAGAACCCCAATGTTGTCGAACTTGTAGATGTTTGAATCAGGTGTGTATTCGGGGTTGTCAATCTCGGGGTGAATCCAGGGGCCCTTGTAGTCAGGGTTCTCAATCTGTTTGGGTTTCCACTCGCCCTTTAAGAAAAAAGTACGGCATTAACAACGGAGCACAGATTACCCCACCAGGGGCAATAGCACCACACCGCCCCCTACTGGACATCTACTGCAAGTAGGGTAGCATGCCACAGCAAGGACATAGTCTAATCAAAACTGAGATAAACAAAGAGCCTTTGACAGCCCTGAACATTAACAGTACAGGAAAGTTCCTGCAATAAAAGAACCATGCAAAGTTACCTTAAATTTGGTCAAGCCATCGCCATGTATTATACTACTGAGATTTTAATTTTAATGTCATACCTTGTATTCGGGGTTGGGGATCATTGGAGGTTCCCACTCTCCGTCCATCTCCTCATCCCAGTCCTCTGGCTTCTTGGCATCAGGGTCAGGGATGTTCTCTGGCTTCTCCCAGCCCTGAAACAAGAAATAGATAAAGGAATATTTGTCTGGAAAGCAGCATGGGTCCATTGTGACAGTATCTGCTGAATGTGAGTTCCCCAGGCTGTTATGTGCTGCCCATACCTCTGGTTTGACATCGTCAGGGTCGTCAATCTTGGCCCGGTCGTCCCAGTCCTCTGGCTTCTTCGCTTCGGGGTCCTTAATCTTCTTGGGTGGCAGGAAGTCCCAGTCTTCCTCCAAAGTGCCTGACTCCACCTTCTCGTTGTCGATTTTCACCTCGTAGGTCTGGTCAGGCCTCAGGATCAGTGTGTACAGGTGAGTCAACTCGTCATCCTGCAAGGAGACAGGCAGCCACATTTTTAATGCTCTAATGAGCAGGGTGAAGTAGTGCAGAGGGGCTTCAAATTAGGAACTTCTGAATGGAGAAGCACTCAGTTTCTACAGCCGCATCACACTGGAACAAAAGCTGGGAGAACATTGCAACCAAACCACAAAATGGCATGTAACAACATCAAAGACTATACATGTTATTGCTGTATTTGTTAAGTCTTGGTTTCTCAACACTTGCCTTGCACTTCACTTCCTTCTTGATCAAATGATTTTTGCCCTTGTAGTTGAAGATGACGTGGACCTTTTTCGTGCTGTAGCCACAGATGTCAGGACCTGTTGAAAACCAACACGAGTGGCGTTATCAAAACCACGGACACACGCAACACAGGCTACATCAGCCAAACTGTCTTTCTAGAAGTCAGAACAAGCTCTGCCGTGTGAGATCATGCTGTGCACTATAGGGGGTGCTGTTGCAAACTGGTGGAGCAACACTTTATAAAGCCCATCTTACATGATTCTGGTACCCAAACAGAGCTGAAGACCCGATCCTGAACTCAAAACACATAAACACTAACTTCTTTGACTGTCCTCTTTCAGTATAAAAGGAGAGAGCTTCTCTAGCTAGCTCTACTGTGGTCAGCAGTGTAGTCCTAAATCTGAAAGCACCGGAACGCCACTAGAACATCGGTTTTCTTAAACAAGAAGGATTACTTTTGAAGAGCTCTCTTGGCGGCTCACTGTCGCTGCAGCAGCTGCTTCACTGTATGCCATTCCGGGATGAGCTTTGCTTGTGCCTTCGTCAGCATTTTTAGCCTTCTTAAAACGAGTAGCTTGTAACAGAAGTTCCTAATGCTATTTTCATTGCATCAAGAGGACTCCTGATGGAATCAGACAGTTGTGCGGGAGGCGGGAGTCATGTGACTTTGCTTGCCTGTTATGCGGCTCCACTGCTACACCACTGGCTGGGTTCCACCTTCAGAGATGTTACAAAGTGAAAATCTCAGAGGGCGGGCTTACCAAACATAATGTAGTACTGGGATTCCCCGTGCATGTCCTCTTGATCCTGGTCTGCAGGGAAGACCTTGATGTAGCCACCCCCGCAGTCGATCTTCTGCGCGTGTTTCACTGTGAACTGGATCACCAGGGTCTTGCCCTCATTGCTGAAGGGATCAAAACGGGACGACACAGCGTAGAACCGGGCATCCTGACTGGTCTGAAGACCTGAAAACAAAACACAACCTTGGCTTCAACTGGGATGGAAAAGAGACTCCTATTGCATAGCAGTTTCCCCCACCCAGGTGTTGACGCAAGCTCGATTAGCCACAGAGTGTAGGCTGAGAGCTCAGGGGTGTCAAACTCATAGTAAAATCAGGAATGGATCAAACTGCTATGCAAATCCGCTATGCAAAGGGAGTCCGAGTCACTTCATTAGCAGAATGACCAGCATCTGGATTCCCGTCACTTGTCCCTTTACCTTTATCGTTTTCCTCATCGCCATAAAATGTCCCTGCCGTCAGTTTCCACTGCCCGTAGTCCTGCTTGTGCTTGGATAGTGTCCATCGGCTCTGCCAGGAATCTGAAACGCAGGAAAAAGATCACGGTTTAGCAGCGTTGAAACAAAGGGAATGCAGTTTTTCATTATTACACTATGCAGTTGATTCCACCAACCAGTGAATCCCTTCAGCAGTTTTCACTGTGTTATAATAATACCAGTGTTTTCCCGTTAGCAGCCTGCAGAAACACCAGCAATGGCAGCGTACGGAGGTCATGATGAGGTATTGGAATGGATTCTGACACCCCAGTAGCAAATAAAATACAATTTTTAAAAAATAATGTGACGTCAGATATCATGGAATCATTCTGGAAGACTTTGACCCCCCCCCAATGAAGGTACAAAACAAGTTGTGCGCAGTCACATCGTTACCCTGGAACTAAATTTAGATTTTACATGACGTTTTTGTCAGTATGCACGAAAAACAAAAAAAAAAAAAAAAAAAAAAAAAACCTGGAAATACATCAAAGTACGAAATTCTTCCCACTGGCCCATTGATTCCCCGGATCCTAATTAGTAAGCTATGAAATAACTCGTTCTAGCTTTACACTAATTTTTTATGCTTTTAAGTTTCAGTTTCAATACTTCTATTTCAATAATCTCAGAGATCGAGTTATTGGGTTGTAGCCTCTCTTTTTTGTGGCAGATTCTTATTCAAAGAGACTGTTCGGGGGATCTACTCAGTATGCTGTGGATTATCGAAACACTAGTTCTGTTCGCCCTCGTTATGCACTGTAGATAATCACAACATTTTTTAACCATTTTACAGGGATATACGATCCCCATCACACGTTTCAAACTATACAAGGCATTATTATTATTATTATTATTATTATTATTATTATTATTATTATTATTATTATAATATCACACCGCAGTGTAAACTCCAGTATTATAAACAAAATAAAGTGAAATTAAGACTCCGGTTATACTATTTTACGAGTCTTTTCCCTCCAGTGTGCAATCGTTGTACGCATTCATTTTTTTGTTGTTGTTGTTTTTGTTTTTATATGAAACTACATTTCCAAGGAAATACCACCATATTACAAAATAAAACCAAACTTTCAAATACCGAATTAATTTCTCAGGTTTTGAAGTCCAATACTTGAGAGGCGTATACAGATCTGCATGCCTGCTATATATTCTTCAGTGCAAAAAAAAAAAAAAAAAAAAAAAAAAAGTTGCATTTCTTACCTCCATCCAAAAACTGTTCTTTAAAGTAAATGCTCCGATCGGCAGAAGCTATGACAAAAAGCACCGAGAATAGCAATCCGGACCGCATGATCAGTCCTGCAGGAAGCCTAGTTTAATTCTGGCACTGCCTCTGTCTGGCACGTTTTATTGCTTGTAAATGTTCCTGCACAGATGGCTGCCGGTGATTGGTGCAGCTGATGGCCAATGAGCTGAGACCACGAGTTATCCTCGGAAGTACCTGTATTCAGATTGCAACAGGGCACGCTAACTGCACCGAGGCAATCAGCCTTAAAGCAACAGTCATCACTGTAAGCGTGTACAGTGCATTTTAAAATGCATTAAAAACACCACACCCAAACATGCACACACCGTTTTTGGGTAGTTTTTCCTACAAAGCAGATCTAATAGTTTTTAAAGTATTATATTGGGATATCAGTTCATGTTTTGTTAGAATAATGAAATTATAACTGTGTTAGGTTATATAACTTGTCTGTGTTTTATGCTAAAACGCCTTTTTAAAAAAAAAAAAAAAAAAAAAACTGTTTGAAAGACGTAGCCCAAGCAAACCACGTCAGGGTGAATCCTTTTAATCCTGTATTGTTTTCCTACATCTAAGTCTTAAAGAAACAAGTTAATGTGTGCAACTGCAATAATGCATTATCAAACTAAAATTTAAACTGGGTTTATATTTGAATCAAATCTATCCCGCCCAAAACCACTGCACTCGTGGTCAGACATGCAGGTTTAAATTCTTATTACAGTACTTAAATAGCTTATCAGCCACTGGAAAAGCAGAGTAGACCCCTTATGAGGGGCGTGTTGAATTAACTCCCTGAAGCAGGTCTACAATTGTGATGGACACCCGGCTTTCTGCTGTTTGACTTGTACTGATAATAACCAAAACCCTAGACGGGTACCAGTTTCAGAAGTTAGCATGCTACCCCAACTCCCAGAAAGAGTCAGAAATGTATTTATTTTTTGTAATATCTGTCTCGAGAACCTCATTTTGTTATATTAAAAAATAAATAAACTGAATTTAAAAACAATCCGTTTCCACGCTTTGGTAACCTCTGGGGTTGATTCTTGTAATTCCTTGAGTCAGTATTTTTAAATCTAAACTCAAAACATATTTCTTCGATTTGGCCTTTCACTAGCGAAGTTTGTAGCTCTTTTAGGCTCGCTGTTGACTTTTGTAAAGTGTCCTGGGATTATTATTATTATTATTATTATTATTATTATTATTATTATTATTATTATTATACTCGTCCCTGTAAACTAACTTTTTTTTGTTTTGTTTATAGATGCAAGTTTGAGGAGTCTTGTTTTTGTTTGTTAAAAAATAAAGACATTCCACTATACTGTTCACAACACTTTTTTCATGGACCCCAAAAAACTACAATTTTTTCCAATAAACACCTGCAGTTACTTCGTTAATTAGTACATATGTTGCAAAACTTCGTTTCTGAATTCTACAGTTCTTCAGTATGAAGTTTGTCTCTCAAGATACCCGTACATTATAGTCGCTGATTGATGATCTAGCGTGTCTCACAGAGCAGGACGCTTTCCATAGAAACAGATGGACGCTGGTTTTGGGTGCGCCGCGTAACTCTGCTGGGTGAAGGTTTTAGATTTGCAAGGTAAGGCATTTTCCCTAATAAGCCCAAGATCAACAGATCATTTTGCAGCATCTTCGTGATGTCAGTTGTCAGTCAGCACAATAAAAAGTCACTGCACCTGCTCTAAAACAGAGTTTGTCATTTTTCGATCACATCTAGTGAATTTTATCCAAATATAAGTGATAAGTTTCTTTTGATGGCTGAAATATAAGTGATACGTTTCTTTTGATGCTCAGTATAGTTTAAAGACTGGCATTTTAACAACAGTATTCACACACGATTACCAGCTAGCACTGAACATGCAGAAATCACTTTAACTTTACATTTAGCGGTTGTGTGCACAGGTGTGTAGATGTTAATCTGATTGTAGATTTTATTTTCACCTGTGAATTTGGTCACGGTTAAACATTTCATTTGTATATCAAAGTATGTGGAATCGCAATGATTCGGGAAGTTCGGCTCTGGCGAGAGCGCAGGCGCAGCTCCGGGGAAAGCGTGTATCCAGCGCCACAAACGATTCCAAGGATGAGTTTCAGGTAGCGGTACTGTTCTTCAATCAACACTTACTAAACACGACCACTGAGCCAGGGCAACCACACCAGGAGCGCCCCTTTTCTGCCCACCCCGTAGCTGTTGATGAAATTAAACAAATAACGCGTAAAGGAATGCTGAATTGGTTCATTAAAACAATTTAGAACATATTTATTTAACTAGATGATTTACCCACTGAGACCAAGGCTTCATTTACAAGGGCGTCTATATATGCCTATAGCAAATGTTGTTAAACTATGGTAAATGCATGTAACTATGGCAAATTTACAGGTTAAAGTTTCTTTTTAAGGGATTACAGACTTAATTTTATTGTTTGTAAACCAGGAGTACATGGATGCACTGACGAAAAAAACAAACGCCTTAAAAGTGAGCCACACTCCATTTCAGGACCTGAGCGATCTTTCAGTTGAAGACACAGACAGCGAAGTGAAGGAGAACCGGTTGGTAAAAAGCGAGACAAAGCAAAGAGAAGACGACAGTGAAAAGACAGTGGTGGAAAGCAGGTTTTTAAAAAAAGCGCCCCGGTCTGTCAGAGGAAGTCAGTCCCCGACAATGAGTAAAACATCAAGTAAAACAGACCCAGGTGCTGCACAGGCTACATCCACGCAGAGAGGCTCGACCAGTGCAGCTCTGAACAGACTGGCTCTCATAGAGAATAAAATCATGAGCAGAAGACGAGCCCGGGACCAAGTGGACTCGGACCCCGATCTACGGGCTTCAGATGAAAAGCCCTTCTCAGTCCAGTCCAGCAGCGATCACAGCACCAGGGGCAGCAGCAGGTTTCTCAAGAGAAAGCCTCCAGACTCTAAAGGACCGGACGTGACACAAGGTGAACAGACTGCAGGAGGCCTTCAGAAGTCACACCCCAAACCTGCCCGTAAACAAGTCACTGTGGACAGTGATGAGGAGGATATGAAGAAGCTGCTAGGCAGCTCGCTGGAAATGTCCGAGGAGAGATTCCTTAAACAAGAGAGACCAGCTTCCAGAGAGAGCCCTACACCTGGCAGAAAGGTACAGTGTGTGTGTGTGTGTGGGTGAGAGAGCTGAGGGGCAGTGGCGCTGGGTTAATTTGCCATTCCTGTTTTAACAGTAGACGGTACTGCTGCTTGAATTAGTGCTGATTGCTGCTCTCTACAGAAGCTAAGCAAAGCTGACAGCTTTGTTGAGATCTTCTCCTTGCTGTATAATAGTTGGCTGGTCATAATGAAAAGTACAAATAAATCCGGCCACAAATGTTCTTCTTTATTATGTATAAATCAGTGAATAAGTGTAAATATTGGTGTGTAAATCGCTGATCTCATCAATACCATGCATGTGCTTTGCTGTATAATATTTCTTATGCTGGGTGTGTGGGGCAATGACAAAACACTGTGATGTACCCTGATGTGTTTTGTTTTATAGTCTTTCTTGAAGAGCAATCGAAAGACACAGCTAGGATCTCCTTCGCCACCCAGAAGAAGCCCCCTTTCCAGGACCCCATCCCCCCGTCGATCCCCACTCAGGACTTTCTCCAGAACCCCCTCCCCTCCCAGAGGCCTCTCCCCCAGGAGGACGTTGTCTCCGAGAATGAAGTTCATTAAAAGGTCGTCGTCTTCCCTGTCCCTGAGGGGCGATGTGAAATCTGTGGAGGAGCTGTTCCCTAGCGTGTTGGAGTCTGAGGGTGTGATCAGTGAGAGAAGCGATGGATCAGATGGTAAGCCTGGTCATGATAGACTAGTGAGAGGAGTTTACTGAGTCTGTGGTCATGTAGAATGAACTAGGTGTTGTCAATTTAGTATGCAACTATTATGCCATTTGGTACACTCTGCACTTTTGCAGGCAAACTGCTTTTGTGGCTGGGTGTAGCAGACTAAGGGATAAGACTGTAGTGCAGCAGTGAAGTGACTGAATTGGTGCTTTTCCCAGTTAATTGTAGTGGTACTGAGTTTTATCGTCATGCAAGCAATCCCAAGTGTATGGTACAGTGAGCCATGCTGGCCCTATCTAGTTTTGTAACACCTTGCAGGTTAGAATACTATCTAGTTACAACTTGTAACTGAAAATGTATGGTGATTATCTGGCATGCATGTTTGTTTTTTAATTATTTGTTCTTCTGCATTAAATGTGGACAGCTTGGCCCATCCAATCAAAATCCAATATAAAAGGTAACATTCATTCAGAATTTAGCTTTATAACAATGTAGTGTCCCATAGTTTTTACGTATTTGATAGCCTACTATAATTAAGCAATAATTGCTTTGTTTTAGGGATTATCTTTATCGCTGTGGTATAAGAAATATTTAACCATTTTGTATTGCATTTTGTATTTCAGATTTCAAACTAAATATTATGACCTTGGAGGACCTTGTGCCAGCAATTTTGGGAGAAACAGAGAAACCAGAAGAAAAACAGGAAAAGGTGCAGTAAATGAACATCTAGTCATAGTTATTCTTGTATAAACATAAAGGTACAAAATGAACGTCAAGTAACTGTGCTTTCATTCTCCAGGCAAAATCCAGCAAGACCATTAACACTGCAGACAGCAAAGGACCACAGGCCTTTTCTCAGGCAGCGAATCAGGTGGACAGCAATGCTGAATACGAGAGCGACTTCGAGAGCGAGATCCAGACAGACTCCGAAAAGACAATCAGTGAAATATCAGAACGTCTAAACAACGACTCTCCAGCCAGCGTGGTCCAGGAAGTGTCTGAAAGGTCTCAAAGAGAGGCATGGAGCCAACAGTCTGGGTCCTCAACTGAGGAGAGGGCTAGGAAGAGAGAGCGCACAAAATCAGATGCCTCCTGGTCGTACCCAGGCAGAACGGAAGGGGGTCGCTCCAGCAGTGACTTCTCGTACTCAAGGACTTCCACATATTCAAGTCTGTCTCCGTCTCGCACGCTCACGCCAACCCCACGCAAAGGGAGATCGAGCAAGCACAGGACTGTCAAAGAGGCAGGAGTGCAGACGCAAGCCACTGGATTAGCCTACAACTGGTCTAATGGTTGGTAATGTTTTTTTTTAATTCTTTATACCCACAAGGGTAGTTTTATTATGCACCACTAAGCATCCTTTTGTTCCTCGGCGTGGTCTCTAGTCATTGCTTTATTTTCTGCCCTGTCTTATTTTGTTTACTGTAGTGTTTCTAGTAGGCATTAACCATGTTCACCCCTCTTCTGTCTTTCAGGTATGGCAGTATTGGGTCCATCCATTGGAGCAACGTATGTAGATCCAGCTCCCATTGCAAGCCATGTTGTTAGCGCTGATGCACTAGAAGGTAAAATGTAGATTTAAATATTTTAAAATCGGACCTTAATACCATGATATAGAGGAAGACAAGGTTTGCGTGGTCATCGATTCTTCAATCATTGGTGACGATCAGGTTTTTTTTTTTTTGCTCCAGCTCTAACAGCCTACAGTCCTGCAGTCTTTGCTTTAAATGACATGCTGAAGCAGCAGTTGGCTTTGACAAGGCAGTTTGCAGAGACCAGCCGGTATCTTCACACTTCTCTGCTTGAATCACTTGGACCAGAAAACTACCACTATACAACTTTAGAGGATACTAAAGAGGTACGTGAATGGGAGGGTGTTCGCATACACCGAGATCTCAGTTGCACTGCCACTAAACACGCTACAAGAAGTCAAGATTTCTGGGGTGTATGTAACTATTTTAGCATATTCACATATTGGATTTTAAACCCAATTGACGGTTGTTTACTGTCCAGAGGGTGAAATCAATGCATGTGTCTAACTTGAGATTTGTAATTTCTTGTTTTAATAGTTTATACGTAGTTGCAGGCCCCCACCTCTAACTACAGAAGAGGCTTTGGAAGAGGTGCTTCAGGATATGAGGGAGTATCATTACATGTGAACACAAGCAGGACTCTACAGAAGAGACGGAAACAGCCTGGGAGATTTACTTTGATTTCCAATGTGAATGACGAACAAACTCATCTTAGAACAAACAGCCTTGAAATGTGAAATATGGTTCATTTGCATATTTGCCATAATTTTTATATGCACCAATCCAGTGTCAATCTAGATGAACTGAAAATGCAACACATTTCCCATGGAAAAAGGAGTTACTTGCATGCTTTGACAGTAATGTGAACTGCAACAAGAAACATGAAATTCAGAAATCACTCTTTCATTCAGGTTGGCTTTTATGGTTAACAGACAATAAATCACAGTTTCCTAAACAAAGTGGCCCAGAATGTTTTATGTAACTTGTTCAAATGGACTCAGTTGTAAAGTAATACATCAGTATTATGCTGTATATATAAAAACACAAAACACGCTCGTCTGTCTGTTTTTACCGTTTTTCTTGGTACTCCCTTTCTAAAATCTGGGGTGTGGGGAAAGGAACTGAATAAGAAACATTACTCTCAGCTTGCTGTAGGTAAACATTTTCTAAAAACAGATGCTTGTGTTCAGTAAACAACAACAACAAAAAAAGGCCATTCTTTCTGCTGAAAACAGAGAAGTGTGTGACCCGGTCGCTGGGTTCAGAGGTCACTGCTACTCCTGGGTCGGGGGGTCTGGAGGATCCTGGGGCACCGGGACTACATTGGGGGGGGGACACACACAACAGGATTGGGATTACTTTCACATCTCAAAACAATAGGCATTTAACAGCGAGTAAGAAAAACAAACATCACAGGTCAGCTCTATCAGTGACATTTCCATACTTGAGTGGCTAACTGGTTAACAAGGCCAAAACTCATATTGCTAATAAAAAGATTCATGACATATCTTAAGTTTCTTTGCTGGGCAGTAATAGACGGTGTGTTGTAAGCACACACAACTAAGTAAGGCTAGCAAGAGAGTGCTCAAAATGTTTGAGATGTTCCTTTTGTTATCTGTAAACTCCCCTCAAGCAAAGAACAAACCTAAACGGGGACCTCTGATCATTAGATATAGGTAGCACATTATTGCATGGAAGTCTGGCCCCTAGTTGGTCTTCAAACAAGTGAAACCTATTCATTTACCTTCATCCCTCGCCTTCATCCGTGCAATGAATGAATAGCTTTTGTTTCTTCTGTAGTTCTCGTAAGGATCGTCGAGGGTCACCCCCACTCCTTTGTACTGGTCCCATTTGTCCCGCACATCTCCTCCTTTAATTGGGTCCTGGATTCCTTGCTCCTTGACCCCCAGCCCACCAGAACCACTCCAGCCTAGAATCACAATAAAATATAAAAAAATAAATTACAAATCGAAACGTTCCAATCTATTTCTCATTAATAAATAACAAAACCAAATCAAAAGCCACGGTAATTATTCCCACCATTTGTCTGCACAATAAGCAATTCTCAAAACAAATCAAGGAGTATGACTCCTTACCCATCTTCATCAACATCTGGTGTCCTTTGTTCTCTTCTCCCAGCCTCTGATCTGGTATTAGGGTGGCAGGAGCAGCTCCAAGGCCAGAGGTGGAACTACAAAACGGATTAAAAAAACACAACTTCGCGGTCAGGTACAAATAACAGATCAAGGACATGCAGACTAGAGAAAGTCTCGATTCATCCAGAACTTTAAAAACAAAGAAAAAAAAAGGCAATCAGGTCTAGTTGCCCCTTTCATGCTTTCTGGAATGTACAGAGCTTAAAATCATTCAAAACTTCTCAGCTGCTTACGGTGGAGTTGGGCTGCGTGACTTGGACCTCTTCTTCTTCTTCTTCTTCTCTGGAGAGAGGGACCGAGAACGAGACCCAGATCTGGATTGAGAGCCGCTGCGGGAGGACCGGGAGCCACTCCTGCTCCTGCAATTCAAAACGAAACAAACACACGTAGTCACAAAACATGTTTACCTGCAACAGCACGCTGCTGTAGCATCTTAAAAAAAAAGTTTTTATTAAAAGTTGAAGCCGTCTTGCAGGTCTAGTTTGTACATTAAAAGGTTAAGGTTGTAAACTATTGCAGCCAGAAGAACATCTTGGAATGACTCGGCTACAGCGTGTACAAAAATCAATAAATACATCCTTACCTGGATCGTGAGCGGGAGTAGGACCGGGAGCGAGAACGGGATCGGGAGCGAGACCCAGAGGAGGAGCGCGAGGACTTGGAAGATCTGGAGCTGGACTGGGAGGAAGATCTCTCCCGGCTTCGGGATCGGCTGTGCGAGAGGCTGGCTCGAGCACTGAGGGGGGGGGAGACAGCACGTCAGTTACACTGCAGGTCGCTGGACATGCTTATTTATAAAAGGCTGTTCCCGTGATGCCACGGGGACCTCCTGTCTCAATAGCAAATCAGGCAAGATTCAAGCTTGCTGAAAAGGAGGTGAACTTTATAATCGGCACACATCTTACCTGTTTCGTTTCTCCTGCCCCTTTTTCCTTCTGGCTCTCATTTTAGCTCTAAAGAATTCATAAAGACCGTTCTGTTCCCAGCCCTCACTGCAACAGGACAAAAACACTTCAATCATGTATATTGTAAAATCTACATCTGGAAAGTTAGTGCCTGTACATAGCAGTATCAGCATCTCAATTTAGTTTTTGCTTGGTTATATACACATTAAATTATCCCTTATAGAAAGGAATGCATTTGTAATTTTTTTTTTAAACTATACTTGGTACTAAGCATGTAACCTGCAAGGCTGAAATGCTACACCCACACTGCACCTGCTTTGAATGCCATTGCTCTGCAATGTCGCAGTGGCGTTACCTGTTCCTCGGTCTGTCGTGCGACGGGGGGCTGTAGAATGCCTCGACAGCAGCTAGGAGCCGATCACTAGGGGGCATGGGCGGCGGGAGGCGGATATCTTTGGGATCCAAAGACTTGTAATCATGGTCTTCAAGCTGGTTAAAAAGAAGAGGGATGTTCAAGTCACCCTATTCATACTTACCATAGATTGGTGGTCCAGTGGTTAAAGGAAGGGGGTTGTTACCAGGAGGATGTTGTTCAATCTTAGCCCCTACCTCAGTGTGTGAGCAAGTCACTTAACCTCCTTGTGCTGCATCGTTCAGATGAGACGTAAAAACGAGGTCCTATTGGAAGTGTCTCTGCAGCAGTAGTTGTGATGCATAGTTCACCCCTCTAGTCTCTGTAACTCGCTTTGGATAAAAGCGTCTGCTAAATGACTAATTAATAATAACAACTTGCTTGCTTGGCACCCTTGCTTGTTGGTTACGAGTAGACAGATTATATTGTGAGAATAAAGATGTATAAAAAAATAACTGCAGTTTTGGTAAGCTCACTACAAAAAAACACATCATTGCACTCAAAGGTGCAGAGAAGGGCAACTAGGCTGACTTAATGACTTGAGCTATGACGGAAGGTTAGAATAATTAAATCTCTCTTCAGCCTAGAAAAAAATAGGGCAAGATAGGACTTGATTGAAGTCTTTAAATTCATAAATGGTCTAGATAAAGTGAACTCAAGGAAGCACTTTTTTTACACTGAGATTTATAAATGCATGGAATAACCTACTGGGTGAAGGATCTAAAACATTAAAAAACATGAATGTTAAAAAACCACTAGACTCTGCTTTTAAATGAGTTTCTCCCAGTAGGAGAGAATGGTGTGCTAACAAGGGATGACTCATTCCCAACCTTTTCTTAATGTTCTAACTGCGAGCACAACCCTGACTACCTTTACAAGAGGAGCCATTAGCCCAGCTGGCAGATCAAAGTAGGGAACATTGGGCACCAAGCTGGGGTCATCGTGGTTCACATGAGCAGGACCCTGGCGTCTCATGTGAGGAGGCTGCCCATTAAACCCGTGGGGCGGCGGCCCCCCGAAGTCGGGGTGCGTGGGCCCGCCCCAGGGGGGGTGCTCCCCAATCCCTGGGGGAGGGATTCTGTGTCCGGGGTGATGGTGCGGTGGACCCAGTTCTGAGACGGAAACAAGAGGAGAGGGTTAAACAATCTAGCGTTTACCAATCAGTACCTTTTTCCCTGCAGACAGATTAGTTCCAGGACGGCACGTCTCTCAGTCATGTTAATGTGGACGTGTGCACTCTGAACATGCAGCGTCCATTTATAAATAACACTGTTCTGACTGTTTGCAGACGGTGGGGTTCAGACTTGGAAGCAAATGTGAAGAGCAAACAGGACAGAATGGAACGTCAGCTCGAAATGCAGCACGTCATCAGATATAGAGGGACAATGGCCTGCATTGGTGGGGTGTCCTTACCTCCAGGGAAGTCTCCCTGCGGATAGTCGAACCGATGCGGGAGGTAGGGGGGCCTGTCGAAGTGATGGCGGGGAGGGAAGTCATCCTGCATGAAGCGCGGTGGGAAGCGGGTAAAGTTGTGCGGATGGGGTGGCTGGTTGAACTGGGGGGGCTGCTGGTGGGGTGGAAAGGGGCCTCGGAAGTGTTGAGGCCGCTGCATTCGGAAGGGGGCTTCCCGCTGCCCCCAGGGCGGCTGGTCCGGCTGGTTGTTCCAGGGGGTATCGTACTGGCTGCTCCAGCTGGAGTCGGACTGGCTGCTCCAGGGAGTGGCCTCGCGCTGGCTGTTCCAGTTGGGGTCTCGCTGCTCGTTCCACAGCCCCTCGTGGCTGTTCCACGGAGGGCACGGTGGGGGGGCCTGTGAAGGTGGGAATGGAGGCTGCTCAAATGGCTTGGGGGGGAAAAGAACAAAGAATAGACAAATAAAAGCATTGCATTTTATCCCAAACCCAAAGCACTTTGTTTTTCACATGGATCTAAGTACTGGAAAATGTACTTTAGTATTATGAGTATTTATAGTTAAAGACTACTGTCACTTTATACTTGCACAGCCAGACCTAATTATTTCACAAATCAAAAAATAAAATAAATTTAAAAAATGCTCCTAATAATAATAATAATAATAATAATAATAATAACAACAACAACAAACTGTGTTTGTAGACCATCAGTGGTCCAATAAGAAACAAGCAGACAGCTGTTTCAACAATTGTCTTCCTCAGTATAATGGGCCGTAATGGACCTAAAGGCAGCAAAAGCAAGCTCACCATGCTTTACTCTGGGACAGTAACAGGTTGTGCTGTAAGAAGATGTGAGGTATGTACCTGTTGCTGCTGCTGCTGCGGTCCCCAGGCTGCAATGGCGTGCGACGGGTCGAACCAGTTCGGCTTGGACGTTGGTATGGGATCGCCGGGCACTCGGGCTGCTGTGGACGCAGCTCCTGGATCCTGAGGTCCAGCCTCGGCAGAATCATACTCCCCAGAAACCGGCAGGGCTGCTTTGGCATCACCTGAGGAAATTCAACAAGCCTGAATCAGGATTCTTCCATTTGTTTAGTACTTCTCATTTTCAAAGCCTCAGCTGCAGGCACAGTTTTCAAGTGTGTTCTACAGAATGCATGGAAAAGTTTGGACTTTTAAAGCTTTTTTTTTTTTTTTTTATTTGTACTAACACACACAAACAAATGCTGAAGTTAGAAATAAACTAGAAACTTTTGTTATTTGTTTCTCAGTTCTTGTTTTTTTGGTACTCGTTTTGTAACCAGATGATTATTGACGGGTAACAGGGGCGGCTCACCTGGTTGCCTTGCTGCAGCAGATCCTGGAGTGGCTGGTCTCACCTCGCTCTCCGCTACTCCCAGCTGTGCAGCCGCCACCACCTGCTGCTGCTGCTTTATACTGCTAACAAATTCTTCATGCTGCGTTTTCAGAGTCTGAATCTGCTGCTGAAAGGCCAACTGAACAGGCTGCACGACTGCAGCGTACTCGGTGATTAGTGAAGCCTGCAGTGAGAAAAAAAAAAACAGTTAAAAAAATGAAATAAATAAACTGATTCTCCTGTTGAAGTATAATATGGTCCACTAACATACTGATCTAGCAAAACATGCACATCCAGTAGGATAACGTTTCAGGTCTACAGACTTGCATATGCCAACGCAAGAAACTGAGCCCAGAAGGTGGTTCTTCTGAAGACGCTGTTGTATGTGGATCGTGCGACTCACCTGGTACTGTCCCAGTCCCAGAGCTGGACTCTGCAGTAGATCATGTGACTCACCTGGTACTGTCCCAGTCCCAGAGCTGGACTCTGCAGTAGATCATGTGACTCACCTGGTACTGTCCCAGTCCCAGAGCTGGACTCTGCAGTAGATCATGTGACTCACCTGGTACTGTCCCAGTCCCAGAGCTGGACTCTGCAGTAGATCATGTGACTCACCTGGTACTGTCCCAGTCCCAGAGCTGGACTCTGCAGTAGATCATGTGACTCACCTGGTACTGTCCCAGTCCCAGTCCCAGAGCTGGACTCTGCAGTAGATCATGTGACTCACCTGGTACTGTCCCAGTCCCAGAGCTGGACTCTGCAGCTGCTGGATTGTAGCCTCGTCAAAGTAACCGTTCTTTTCCCAGAGATGCAAGAGCTGAACAAAAAGAAAACAGGTCACGAGAAAATAGAAATCCGTTTCACACACACACACACGCATATATATATATATACAAACATGTATATGTATATATATAAATGAAAAATAACTTACTCTTGCAATTTTCTGCTGCTTGTCCACTTCTACTGCCAAAAAGCTAGTGCAATAGATAGGAACCACCACCTTCTGTAGGGCTGCAAGGAGGTCTCGCTGCTGCTTCCTCTGGCTAGTTAAACAAACAATCATGAATCAAGTACTGCACAGCAAAACTGTACTGATCTGCTTTTACCAGCCAAAGCAGATTTGTTTGTTTTCAACACAGGGTAAAACACCTAGAATAGGCAGCTACTTATTATCACTGGATCCTCAACTGAAGCACTATCCTTGCACTATTACACAACTATTATGCCATTGTGTATATATATTTTTTGTTTTAATTCTAACTTGCTGAATCTTATTTTATACTGTATTTTTGCACTATACTGCATTTCACTACAGAAGGTCAATGAAAGTGGTTGAATGGCTATCACCCCAGCACATGCATCTTGTAAAATGCACAATGCATGGGTCCTCACCAGTGATGCAGAACGTCATTCATGAGATAGATGAGATGCAGGCGAAGCTCGAAATGCGCCCCCTCCACTGTGATGCGGTTGCGGAGGTGCCCCACCATCAGCTCGCAGTGCTGCGGAGTTTTGGCGTTGTTAAACATCCAGTTCTTTCCAGCCTTACAAGAGAAGACAAGAAATACAGTCGTTAGGATCCCAAGCTGAAACACAACCCCATTGGCTTGGGGTATTAGGATAGGGTGTGGCTATTTTAACTACTGTAAAAACTAGACATATCTGCGACAACTTCATTTTGTGGATGTCTCACTATGGGCTTAGTTAAAGCAACAAATGTTTGCACATGTAAACTGTACATAGACTGTATATAAACTGAATTGAGTAATTCTGCAGCATGTATACATTTTGCAGATTTTTAATAAAAAGCGAAATTTGTGAATATTTCTTGCCAGCACTATTAACCCAAGATGATAAAAAAAAATATATATATACACACACACATATATATATATATATATATATATATATATATATACATACATATATATATATATATATATATATACACACACACACACACTTTTTATTTTTTTAAATCTCCTTTTGTAGGTGATTCTCAAACAGGTTATTAGTTTCCCCGACCGCTGGAAACCGTGACTCAGAATGCCCCCCCAATCCTTCACCTAATACTTACAGAAATGGCATCTTTAGTGCAGGTGTCAATGATTGGCTGCAGCAAGCTGTCAAATTCACTCATGTCCAGCTGAGTCTCCAGCAGCAGTTTCTGTGTGAACTGCTCCGTCGCCAGGGCAATCGCAGCGCTCACTTGTTCCTGGGGGGTGGGGGGGAAATACAAGCAGCACAATTCAAAGAACGGTTCCTTCTAATTTATCAAAATGCCGTTTTCCCAGTCAGCTTTGTAAACCAACTGGCTATGCAAAATCTACGTGAATACAAATTGTATTTATGTAATTTGATTCCATTATATTTAGACTTATCTTTTGCAGGTAACAAAATTAGCACAAGTTACCATAACAACATAGTTAAAGAGAACATCGAAGTAACGGGTAGATGACAGGTAGATGACATCCCTAAAGAAATGACAAAGTAGCCTGTCCTCAAATGAGGGCAACGGCACTTAAATCGGGTAATCAGGTTAAAAAAGGTTCTTAATATACAGTTTGATGATATATCAGGAAGCTGTTCCCTGGCTCGGCTCCAATATAAGCATTGTGTGTGCAGTAATGTTGCACTACAGCCAGGTAGAGACATGCTAGCTGGTGAATGCCCTGGCTGTTCTCTACCTGGCGGAGGGTGTGCAGATGCTGCTCTTGTTGTTGCAGGTTCCACTGGCTCTGCTGGATGAGCTCTTCCAGGGATGGAGAGGCTGCTGCAAGGGGCGGAGGAGCCATGGTCTGCAACGGGGGCTGGGGCTCTGGGGCATCCTGCTGCTTACAATGCACTGGGGGGGGGGACAAATTCACAAAGGCCATTATGCTTGCTGCAAAACCACATCGCTTTCAGTCAAACATACAGAAATCAAAAGCACAACTAATGCAAAACAAAAAGTCACCAATACAAGATGCAACACAGCTTTATTACAAGAGTAGAGGAAGGTCATACGGCGCCAACGTTTTCCATTTTATCATCAGCTTTCACTGCGTTTTTACCATTTGCCACAGCAGGTTATCTTTCCGTTTTCAATTCCGTTTTGGAGGCAGTTCTCCCTCTATCACAGATTAAGCCTGCAGCTTTTGCCAGTCAATGGCAAAATAAATCTAAAAAATAACAGGAGGCTTTCCCATTACAGAGAGTTTGAAAATATAATTGCTAAGCATAACATTCTAATAAATACCTTCCAAATTATACTCTTCACAATCGTGTCTAGTAGAATCTACAGGGGGAAAAAGACACCTTTAATACAGCGCACTATAATAAGGCAGAAAGATTAGTAGGGAGAGGCGCTCGCTCTGAATTGTCAGGAAATTCTGGAACAGTATTGTCTGCTTTATATTTGCCACACTGCCAGTTTTGCTTTAGCCCTGAATCTATATAATGTAGTTGGATGGGACAGTTTGTGTAGTTTTGTGGTTTGTGGTTTTTATATAAACGTACGTGGCTGTTGCTCGAAGGCAAGTCTGTATCTGTAGTAGTTGAAAAATTCCCCTCCGAAAAGAAAAGAGAATTTGGGGTTCTCTTTCTGCTTCTCCATAGTCATCTTCTCAAATTCAGGCCCATTGCGAGCCACGAACTGAGCAAGCTTGTCAATAACATTCCTCAGCTCCTGATCTGTAAATGGAATTAAGAGAAAATGGAAAGAAAGGGTTGGAAAAAACACCACATAAAAAAAGCATGCATGTGCTTTATTGGGACCTGCCTAGCACCAGCTTTTAACTAAATCTACTAGGGTAACAGGAGTGGAAATAAGACTCCTATTGCATGGCAGTTTCACCCATTCTAGGTTTTACTATGAGCTTGATTAGTCCCAGCACACAGGTAACAATCTCAGCTGTGTCTTATTAAACTTATAGTAAAACCAGGAGCTAATCACACTGCTATGCAATGGGAGTCTTAATGGGTAATGTATAACTTTCTCAACGCTCACTATTAAACAATATTCCCACAACCAACTATTATTTTCTGGTGGTGCTTTGGTTTTCCAGACTTTGTGGCTATGGTGAAGTCCGTTCAACCTGTCATCACACTGCAGCTTCATTTCCTGTGCAACAGTTATTAGGACCCCTGTATGAATCGTTCATGTGGGAACGCTCCGCTGCTTTGTTTGACTCGCTGTTATGTTCTTCTCAACATGGGAGCATGTACTCCAACCGCGCAAACGAGCAACCACAAACACGCAAGCTAGGCTGGACAGCAATATGATTTTAAAGACATATTTTAATAAGAAATAGAATCAATATAGGCCGACATTTGGACAAACGGTACTCGCTGTTTCAATACGTAGTCACAATAAAACCATGCACGGTTGTGCGCGCAGTGTTTGATGTAAATACGCACAGCGTTTTAAACGTTGCGGTTCAGTGCGAATTTCAATATGCCAACTATGGTAAGCGTGAGCGATCCCGGTGAACGGGCCCACACCACGGTGTGCAGAGACAGGCGCAGGTCCAGCAACACACGCGTTAAAAGCATTGTGTCCTGCTCATGTTTCCAACACTTACCCTCTGGAGGAGCTGGCATCTCCATCGCTGCTTACGCCACAATTCAGAAATCTCTTGCACTGTGAAAAATTGATAGTTTATTTACAAGATCGAAGACCTTCCACCAACTACACAACACGCCGGAAACATGTCCCCAAAATTGACTTATTTACTACTGAATTAAAAAGAAAATGTTACTAAAGTTTACTGCTGCCCCCCCTACTGGACTGGATGTTTCTCAGCTTTTAATGAAATGTACAGCTGGTTCGTGGAAATATGATTATATTTGTTGTTATTATGAGAAATAAAGAAGCCTATAGTCACTTATTTTCCACTTCGTGTAAATACTGTGTACAGTTATCGCCGTTGTGACACATGCTTTTTTTCTGTTTGTTATGTGGTTGAAAAGATGTAAACAGAATTTACACAGTGCAGTTTCGTGTAAAATGTAATGCATGTCAAGGGCACAAGGACAGACACTTCAATGAAAGGTGAGACCACCGGGGAAACTGCCAACAGCCCTGCTGAAATATAGAAAATTGAGAATCAATGAAAGAGAAGGAGTCCCTGCTGTATCTATTGGGATCATGTGACCGTTTTCTTCATTGGACGCAAACCCCCGTTGAGCGCATGCGCCGGGCGGGAAGCCGAGCTGTGCGCAGGCGCAGCGCCAGGGTGTAGTGCACGCGCAGCACGCGCGCCCTCGTCTCTTCTCGCAGCGCTGGTGGGGGAAAGCGCCATTTTGTTCTGGCTTGTGAGTTTGGAGCTCGCCGGTTGTGTGCTTTTGTTTTTTTGTTCCTTCTCCCCACCTTCCCCCTCCCAAACCCCTTCACAGGAATGACGGAGAATATGTCTGTGGCTGACCCGGTTTCAGAGGTTCGCAAGCTGGCCGAGCTGAGAGTGATCGACCTGAAAGCCGAGCTGAAGAAACGAAACTTGGAGAGCAACGGGAACAAGAGCGCTCTGTCCGAGAGGCTGAAGAAGGTACCTGCGGGCGCGGGGGCCGCTTCTCTTCCCGACGCGTTTGCTCTTTTACACATCACGTTTTTAACAAACTCGGAAAATATTAAAAACTAAAATGCGCTCGGTGGCATTTTCCACATAAAACAAACGCAAAAAAAAAAAAAAAAAACCTGTGCCAATTAAGTACTTCGTGATACATTATTACAAATCTTGCATTGAAAAAAAGATATAAATGAAATGAGGTCGTATAGGATACGTATATATATATGTGTGTGTGTGTGTGTGTATTTTTGTGTGTATTGGATGTTATGATGTGAGTTTTGCCGTCTGTGAGAATCTGTTCATTTTGACCGCAGGAGGTTTTGATTCTAAATCCCACTGGATAGAATACACTGAAAAGGCCGCCATTGCCCGTTGTCTCTAGCCAGGTCGATCAGATCAGCAAATAACCGATAATCATAATAACGGGCTTGATTGGAAGTCTGTCTATCTATCTATCTCTCAGTAACTTGCAGTATTTCTGTGAAATGGTGTGCGCTCAAAAGCTAATTTTATATAATATGCGTCCGCCCTGGCATACAGAGCACTGGCTGCAACAGTGGTTTGCATATCCTGTGAATGGAGTCGCTGGTTAG
>NC_054560.1:7120694-7145694 GCF_017654505.1 Polyodon spathula
GTTTTATCATTTTTATTGCATATCAGAAAGGCAGAGCGATTTGATCAACTAGGAATGAGCTCTTGAGCCCTGAGCTGGGAGCATGTTTAAAATCTCGAAACTCGCTCACCTGACAAGGTACTCAGAGGGATCAGAACACCCGGTATGGAATGGATAGAATTCATCAAGGATTCATAATTCTAAAGTGGGAGGGGACTTGGTCGCTCTGTGCAGAATTCAAAGAGTAAAACCACATTTAACAACACCAGAGAGAACTCGATTCTTTCTGCTGTTTCGCTAAGACGACAAGGACATTTCCCGCTTCGGTGCAGTTCCTCTTTGAACCCCGTTCTACCCTAACCCCGCTTCCCTTGCAGAAAACGCTGTTGCCATGCAACACCCAAACAAGTTGGAAGGAACGGCTGAATCCGAGTGTGGCTGTCCGCAGTAGCGCAGGGCCTGTAGGGGAGAGGATGGATCCGGGGGGGGGGGGGGGGGGGGATTAGGGCACTGGGAGCAAGCGCAGTCCGGTTTGGTTGAGCCGTGCGGGGCTCCAGTAAGGCTGCGGTCCCTCACAGTACGACACAGCGGAAGAAACTGCTCTTCTTCTGTTGTTCTGTGCTGATCTTCACCCCTTGACTGCTGCCTTGTGGACTGTTGCCTTCCTAAGAGGGGAACCAAAAAAAAATTAAATTAAAAAAAAAAAAAAAAAAAAACTTTCATGCATTTATTGATTTATCAAAATCATGTAGATTAACCACTTAAGTTACACAAGGAATTAAGAAACCTTGTGAACAGCAAGAGCTCCTTAAAATACATTTCAGAGCGACTCAAGCATCACGAGGAGGAAACTGGCAATTTAGAGGATCAAAAGGCATCCAACCCAGTTTCGTGCACCCCACTGCAAACATAAGAGTTTTTTTTTTATTTTTATTTTTTTTATTTGTGGGCCACGTATGTCACTTGTACCTTAAAGGGTTAAACTAAAGATGTCAAGAAGGCATCAGACCCCATCGCATTATAAACTAGATTAGAGCAGATGAAGAGCAAGCAAAACCACATTTTAGAAACTTTAAATCAACACCTTAAAGGTTCTTACCAATTTCTTGTCCATTTTTGCTTTGATATCACTGGCAAGAGCTAAAAACGCCTAAAAAAACAAGACAGAAAGCAGGTTTTGGTAACATTAAGATATCAATGAATTTTAGCGATTGCTATAACTTTATAAAAAGATATAACTGAAATCCTTACATTTTCCACGTTGATATTTGCCTTTGCGCTGGTTTCTATGAATTTGATTCCATACTCCAATGCCAGCTGCAAAACAAAAATTAAGACAACAATTTTAGTGAGCTGTTTTAAACGTGTGCACTCTGGCTTTGACGAACAAACAGAAAGGCAAAGACAATATGAAGTTATGTAGAAAACTATTAGTGAAAATTAAAATCATTTTGCAAGGAACGGACATTGTGGCCGGACTATGTTAGGAATAAAAGACGTCATCGCTTAGCCTTCACCATACTGTAAGCCTGGAAGCAACAGTGGTTGGAGATCTCTCCGCTTCGCCTCACCTTCTCTCCTCGCTCTTTGGAAACCTGCCGCTTCTCATTTACATCGCACTTATTTCCAAGGACCATCTTCTCTACGTCGGCCGAGGCGTGCTGCGTCAAAACAAGACGGGTTAAAACACAAGCGCTACTTTCACCCCGTCCACTGCAGAACAACCACAAGCTCTAAAGAGACGTACCTCCTCTATGTTTCGTATCCAGTTCTTGATGTTGTCGAAAGACTTTTCGTTGGTGATGTCATACACCAGCATGATCCCCTGGAGTTCAAAACAAAACAAAGTATGCATACAGACAAAACAAAAAGATCCTTTCCTGCAGTTTATTTGCAATTCCCAGAGTGGATGCTCCCGCGAGTTATCAATGTGTCGCACAATGCTTTTTCTACCTGTAACCTTGCGAACGACCTTCAAGTCAGCAACTAGTCACCTACCATAGCTCCTCGGTAGTACGCCGTCGTGATTGTTCGAAATCGCTCTTGCCCTGCTGTGTCCCTGAAAAGCACAAGTTGAACAAGCTGGGTAAAGCAGAGCAGGGTCTATACAGGACCTAAATTATAAGAGATTCATGTACAATGCTTATTAAATTGTAAGAACTGCTTCTGATCAAGGGGTGTGGGGAAGCGTGGTAGCACTGTACTGAATGCATGTGCACAAAATCCTGTGCAACACCAATATGCTTCCCTGTACTTACAGTTACTAGGCATGGAAAATAATGATCCAAGTCAAAAACCCCAATAGAAAAATTATACAAAACATATACTACAAAACAGGTAAGAAATCTAATATTAGGAAATACGAACGACTCTCTTTAAAAATGACAGGCGACTCAACTTCAATGATCAAACAATCCAGCATTTCAAGCACGTACCATATCTGTAGTTTGATCTTCTTGCCGTCCAGTTCTATTGTTCTGATTTTAAAATCAATACCTAGGAAAAAAAAAACACAGATCACCAGAGTCATGATTTTGTATTGTCACATTCAGTCTGCTACGCAAACAACTGGGGGAAAACTATAGGATCCTATTTTGTCCAGTCAAACCTGTACTTGGATAATCCTGAACCTTATGTTTTGTTTTGGTTTTTTGTCTAACTGGATTATTAGATCCTAAAGTTATATCTCATTACCAGTCTAACCAGAAGCACAGTTCCCTTTAACAGCCCTTAGATATTCCATGGTTCCTTTATCTGTACTGCCACTGAATCTGACATCAATCATTATAACTGATGTCTAATTGAGCTTGTCTTCAACCTCCCACAGTGTAAAAGTCCCACTGATGCAGTTCTCTGAATACTGTGCTGTATTTTACAAGTTGAATTAGGAATCTCAGCTACTTAACAATAAACATTATTAACCTGAATTTTAAAAAGAATATTCATTGAAGCAACTAACATTGTGACTCTCCGTGGTAACAGGCAGTACTACACACTGCAAGAAACTTTTAAAATGTCCACGGCACAGTACAGCCCTGTAAACTCTGAATACGTCTGCTTGTGATAGTTAATGGAGCACAAACGCTCTCTGAAAAAGGATCAAAAGATCAGCTGCCGGTAGGGAAGTAAAATCACACTACAGACGAAGCATCAAGACACCAATTATGGTTGCACAGTGGCCTACAAGCTCTGCAGCAGCCTCTCTCAAAGACAGGATGTCGTTTCAGTCCCCACATGGCGGGTTTCTTTACCGTGCTGGTGTAATTACAGAGCATTTCATCTACCAGCCAAACCCTAAGGGTGATCATCACCAGACACCCCCACTAAAGCATGCAGCTCTCTCCGAGGTCCAAGCAGCAGGTGATGCATGAAAGGGGGGGGGGGGCGACTCATTTTAACGATGCGCCAAAGCTTATTTATTATCTTCTGGTAGACGCTGTCGTCCCCACCTTATTTAAAAACACCTCATTTTCAGACAGACCAGCGAAAGTGTGACAGGAAACAGGCTTGAGTGTTAAAACTACTATGGGTAGGTGGGTATAAATTAAAAGGAGTTTTTTTTTTTAAGCCCCAATGATTCATCTCCAAATCAAATATCTGGCTTTATTATATACTTAAGGATCACAGACACCAGCTACGGAAAACAACAGACTGCATGCAATTAGGAACACGCCAAGTGCAAAGAGCCAGCGGAGTAGTTTAGCAACGGGTTAATTCAAAGCTTCTGCCTAGCTTGTCTGCAGTTCTGGGTGTCTGAGGAGCTCAGAGACGCGTGACTGGTGCTGATAATTCTACCGCAGGGCACATTAAGAAATGCAGTTTTACACAACGCATTCGTTTCACAGCTGGTGTGAAGACATACTATTTACAATGCCCTCCTTTAAGACGCTCGCTGTTGCTTTTTGTGAGGGACCCGCAAGCACGCAGACACTCTCAAAGAATAAAACAGCCTCCTAACAGGAAGCTCGTGAAGGAAGCCTGTGAGCAAATGCAACTAGATTTAATTTGACTTTGTTCTTCTTTTCTACGGGGGAGCGTCAGGGTTTTTAAAGTTACTGCCCAATGTTCATCTCTTTGCCCCTAAATTTAGGAAACTTCTAGACGGCCAACAATCCAACACATTTTAACTAAACCAAAATCAATACTTGATGATCAAAGCAGTCCGAGCGGCAAACTGCCTTGTACCTTCTCTGAACAGGAAATCCTCAACAGTGGGTAGCAGTATGCTGTGAACCACCTCATTTCAAGTTAACCACAGGGCAAACTGTTGAACAGCGTCATTTAACCTGTGCAGGATCCCAGCCCCATATTGTGCAAGTGAAGGACCCTCACCAAAACAGCAGTGTAGTTTCACTGCCTCTCAAACTCCTTCAACAGCTGACTCTAAGGAATGAAGTCACAATCATTCACCACCGATCACATGCACAAAACTCAAGTTATATCAAGAGGGCATCATTCCCAAGCAACGAGGCGCTGTTTAAAACAGAAGTTTTAGACAAAAGTTTTGCATCACCTAGAATTTATAAAAAAAAATAATAATAAAAACACATCTTTTAGTTAACATCGTGTTAGCAAAGAAACCACACAATGATATTGTAAAGGCTGACCAGAAGCCATTACAGCAGTACAGTATTTCACATTAGATTTCAAAATATTATTTATTTTTTAATTTGTCAGGTTTTTTGTTAAGTATATGGAAAACTACAAAGCGGTATGTGATTCAATATGTTAACGTAACATTATTCAGCAGGTTTCATTCAACTTTATCAAGCACAATGAGTTAATTCTATAAGGTGATGCAAGACACTTGGCCACAGCTGGGGTTTTGATGTGCGTCCAGCAATCTGAAATATCCCCCGTGTGGGGAGACAATACCAGGTCTTTTGTTTAAAGCAGATGTTCTCAATCTAATTTAGCCTGATGGATTTTTTTTGCTGCCCGGGGCCTAAGAAGGTCCTGTATCACAAAGCTCCCTGGAGCAGAAACGGAGAGAGCCTTGGAGGCCTGTCTCATTGCTTTACCTGCCAGTGCTTTTGTCCCACCCAGTTACTTCCATTACAATAACACAAGGCAAACTTCTCAGCAAGCAAGAGCCAGCACTACCGAGATTATCATCCCAGGTAATAAAAAAATAAACAAACTTCCACATTCAGTTGATGGACTTATTTACCAAAGTCTAAGGTTCAACGCAGTCCCAATCACTAGCTGTGCTCCTTCCCCTTTATTATCAGTCCTCTCACCTGGTTATTCTGATGTGTGCTTAGTGAGATAAGAAGTCAGCTCGGTGACTCGATTAACAAAGATATTTTAAATCATACAGAATTTAAAACGCTCAAATCCGAATTGAAAAACGCTTTCATCACTGCACCCAGCTACTACAATTAGAACACTGACAAAGGCATCACAGGAGGGGGCTGCAAAGTGCAACGCTGAATTGAATGGAACCAGGATGGCGGTTCTTTGCCCAGCAAGTTCAAAACCAGGTAAAGGCAGAGTTTAAAAAAAAAATAAAAAATCCTAATTCAATGTTGGCGCAACAGAACCCAAGTACAAAATGCTTCATTACCAAAAACAAAACTTGTTGACAGTCCAGTTTGTTTTTATCCCCCAAAAGGATGCTTGCTGCTACTTCAGCCTGAGAGCATAACCGGCACGTTCCTTATACTACCAAACCTGCAGAAACAGGAGGGTTACACTGGACACCTCTGTTACACCTTATTTATTTATAATGACCGTGCAAAGCATGAATCCCCCGGAACCAGAAGGAACGCTCTGTGCAATATTAAAAACCAGCTTCCAGTTTTGTTTTTAGCATCGTGCAATGATACACCGTCACCACCGGACGACGAATGAAACCGGATAGCACTTGGAAACACACTTCCCCTGATCTTAAAAGTTAACCGCGTCAAACTTAGTTCAAACTGCTGACAACTCGAACCGTGACCACGGTACTTCGTATTTTTATTGAATACTATCGTGGAGTTAATTACCAGGGAGACAGGAGACTTGCATATATAGCTTGTTCTAGGGTTTGCACGAATATGCTGCACACCACTTTTTCGTGCACACAATTATATAATAACATAAACAACGAAACAGCCTATATTTCCAGCTAATGTAATATCATTCAGTGCTAACTACGTTGTATGACAGGTACCAGTTTGAATTTCATTTCTGGTTATGTGAGATTTTGCTGACTAGTACTGCTTGCTCTGTACCCGGCCCACGTAGCAAAACACAAGCCCCACGTACCTATAGTTGAAATAAACGTTGAATTAAAGGCATCTTCTGAAAATCTGAACAGCACGCAGGTCTTCCCGACGCCCGAGTCCCCGATCAATAGTAGTTTAAACAAGTAATCGTAAGTCTTCGCCATATTCCTCCTTGTTACTGAAATCCCGCCCGGCACTGGAGACTAGTTGCGTCGCACGCCGCTGCCCCGCCAAAGCGAAGGTCGGATTGGCTGTCCGCGCCGTCACTCACCCGGGGGTGGGGGTGGGGGGGGGGGTGGGGGGGGGGGGGGGGGGGGGGGGGGGGGGGGTGGGGGGGGGGGGGGGGTCCCCCTCCCCCCCCACCCACCCCCATCCCCCCCATCCCCGGGCGTCGGGGTCGTGGCTCAGGAAGTCCAGGACTGACGCTTATGCAGTTGAAGGTGCATTCTGATTGAGTATCTGCGTGACGCTGCCCAACCCTCTTGCAAAACAAATGTACCGGTTTAAAAAAAAAAGCAATTACTAAGAAGCTGAGCTTGGAATGCAAGGGCTACAACATGAAAGACCGCTTTTGTTTGCAGAAAAAAAAAAAAGCTTCAGCACAGTAATAAATAACCCTCTTCAGTCGATGCTGGTATATATTCATTAAAGTCAACGTGATTGCACTTACAAAATTAGCCAACAAAAGGGTTCTTAGCTCTGCACAGCTGCAGAGACTAGACTTGGCAGCGCTTGCTGCATACGGTGCAGTAAAAGGCATTGCCCCTGCACGCTGTATATGATGTGATTAAGAGACGCTTGCTTGAAGTAGATTATAGAAATATATAGATACTCTATATATATATATATATATATATATATATATATATATATATATATATATATATATATATATATAATACACACACACACGCCTTTTTACACTAGATGGCGCTGGTGCTTATTAAAATATTTTGGTTTATCTAGCATAAGTTGCATATGTCTATAGCAGGCATTTAGAATCGAAGAGCGGTTTCTAACACAGATTTATAAAAATACAAAACAAAAAACAAAAAAAAAAAAACCATAATAAATTAACACGTTAGGTTACCCCTTTAAGAAACATGACGTCTTTGTTATGGCCCTGTTGTGGAGGCGGGGAAACCCCAGAAGACACACGTGTGAAACTGTATCCGAGAAACAGCGCGTTGGGTAACAATAGTCTCTCTCTCCCGTGTGAGTGGGGCAGATCACGCAGACAGCAAAAAGCGAACTACTTCAACAAAACGAAAAATGCCGGTAAGCGGAGGGCATGAGCCAATTTAGAGTTAAAATGTAGTTATTTTAGCTTTAACAAATACTAGGTTAATGTAATAATTACGGTAATTTTAAAAGTATTTTTTCCCTTCAGCTTCAAGTCATCTGGGTGCCTAATTTGTGTTTGAGAAATATTTAATATGTACCATATGATAACTGTTTCAAATGCGCTTACGTTTTACAGAGAATTTCAGCACCTATTCTACGGTATTTTTTTTTTTTCTCCCCATAAAGGAACGGCTCATTCTAATTCTTATAATAATAACATTAAATGTGAAATGTATAGTTAATATATACTGCCGTCCTGATAAATAGATTTGATTTGCAGTGTCCTTGGTTACAGTATCCTGTAGGCGGTTGTGTAGATTGCTGCATGTCTGATGACAGGCGGGTTACACTCACAGTCAGGACTTGGTCAGTCACCGACACAAATAACCATTTCGCGATCTGAGCATTTGCAAACGATCAAAGGACGGAATTAGTTTGCACAAATTGCCAAATTATTTCGCCAAACAAGCAAAGAACGAAACGGAAAATACAGATGCTGCTTCTTCATCGGTCTTTTTGAGCAAAGCGATACAATCAAATTGCGAAATGAAGAAATACCAAACCAGAAAGGAAGAGGCATTTTCTTCTTAGCGTTTCGTTTCTTAGCTTTGAACAAATGCACAGATTTTGAAGATGCTGCTCAGCCTGTGCATTGCAGTTAATTGCGGGTGGTTTCCAGAAGGCGGCTCTCGGTGGAACTGGCGTGGATCTTGCGGTAATGAAAAAACATTTTGATACCGTTGCGTCGGCGCTGATTGAAAGGTGGAGTTGCAAGAGTTTTCTCTTGACTAGTCGAAGTGAAAGAGGCTCTCGCTGCTCGTAAAGATCAAGTGGCTTTGACAAGCAACGCCTTCCACGTCAAAAACGTCAACGATGATGGCCTGCACCACCTGGTCGTGGAGGAGCTCTGGAGCGCCATTACCGTCAGAATGAATTTCATTTGTCCTGTAGTTCATTTATAACTCGGGACCAAGTACCCAAGGAAAGCAAACTTTCCCTTCGTACAGCAGGAGCTGATTCTGGGGCAGTGCACGGCTTTATTTCTTGCTAGTGCAACAAGTTTTGTCAAACAAAGAAGCGCTTCGGTGTTCAGTTCAATTCTAAATGCCACAGCAGCAAGCCTTGCAAAAACAAACACAGTGATTTGTATGTTTCTAAATCTGCAGCTGTCTCGACCTTACTGCGCCCTCCTATCTCCAGACTACACCATACACCCTACATTTACTCATAAGCAAATATTTTGTTACTATAAATGTAACTGCTCTTAGTCGAAATCGCTCCCAAACGTGATTATTTACTGTATTTTTCTTCCTTGATTTTGCTCCTACTTATTACTCACTTTGTTGTATTTTATAACTGCTCTTAGCTGTAGTGTGATATTTCATAATGTGAGATTTTGTAACGGCTGAAGAAATAAATTATTAAATTGTGATTTTTTAATTTTTAATTTATTTATTTTTTCAATGCGCTCTCGTTATGGTTTCTGTATATGTGTCTTGCTTGGTTGAACTGCTTTGATTTTACCTGACTCTTATTAGCTCAACAATCGAAACAGAGTTTAAAACGAGGCTCAGCAGACCACTGGAGCTCTCAATATGGGTTCAGTTGAAAATGTGCATTTACCAAAATTGTGGTCATCTAAAATAAAAAAAAATAAATAAATAAAAAAAAAAAAAACATTAAGAAGGTTTTCTTGTTGTCAAAAAGCAGACCCTGTCTTTATTGTGCAGGCTTTACTCCACTGTCTGGTGCTGATCGGGCGTGCAAAACCTGTTTGCTGTGATTTAAGACAATGTTAAACCTTTAATAAACCTACTTTTCATTCTTTCGCTAAACAGTGGGTTCCGGGGTATGCTTTACTCCGCATATATCACAGTAGAGTAAGAATGGGACACTGCCATTTTCATGCCCACATCAGAGTGCCTGAGCAATTCAAGGCTACATCTTGGGAACCACCTGTTGGTTTTTGATTAATCTGTGAATGAGTAACTTTTTTTTTTTTTTAATGAGATACCCAAATTATTAAAACTACATTTTGAATCAGTAACATTGGTTCATTTTTAAAATGATATCATTTGCAAATTTAAATTGAGTATCTATCAGGGACGATGTATTTTTGGTGTCTTACTCCCGTATCTCGTCCTTCTCGTAGCTTGCAAAGGACCTGATGCACCCCCTGGCTGAGGTGGAAAGGCGGAAACACAAGAAGAAGCGACTGGTACAGAGTCCCAACTCTTACTTCATGGATGTCAAATGTCCAGGTGAGTATCAACCATTTCAATGGAGCTGCTCCATGCAGTGTCAGCCATTTCAATGGAGCTGCTCCATGCAGTGTCAGCCATTTCAATGGAGCGGCTCTTAGGTTCAGAAAGTGAATAACACTAATTAATAGTAATCTCCCTTAACAAACAAGTTGAAGGGTGTGTATTTTCAGTTTCTACAGGTCCTTAACTTTATTTATGTGTTACAAAATTAGAAAAATTATAAGAAACCAACAGGAGAGTGCTAACAGTACCGTGAATTGCATTACTTTGTTTGGGTCTAGTTTTTTTGTAAAAACTTTAATGTTTGCCTTCAGTAACAAGTTAATGACAAGGGTGCAACCTCTTACCCTGTACTGTGTGTTTCCAACTGAAAAGGGCCTGTTATCTGATGACTTCATTTTTCAGAGAGACGGATATGAAGAACCCCCTTAGTTAGCAGCTAAGGGATGGAAATAAAACTCTAATTGCATAGCAGTTTCACCCATTCCAGGTGTTAATACCAGCTTGATTCGCCGCAGTGCATAGGAGTCTTTATTTTCATTCCTGCAGTGGGGCCCGTTCCTGGTTTTACAGCGAGCTGCATTAGCGGATGCACCTGAGATTGTTACCTATACACTGTGGCTGATTCTGCTTGTAATAAAGCCTGGAATGGATCGTGCATGTCCATGACTTATTCTCCCCATGCTCTTCCCCTCCAGGCTGCTACAGGATCACTACTGTGTTCAGCCATGCGCAGAGGGTTGTGCCGTGCGGGGGGTGCTCCTACGTTCTGTGCCAGCCCAAAGGAGGGAAATGTCGCCTCACAGAGGGTAGGAAAAGCAGTTTTCCTTCATCTCTGGTGTACAGACTTTATCTGAGGCCAGTTGTTCCTCGAACATCATTATAGATTTACTCCCTGTTGCCCACATGCTTCTTCCATGGGTTCAGGTAGGGTCCTAATACCTGTTGCACAAGAAGTGACTTTATAATGTTGTGGCAGGGATAATTTGGCTTTAACTGAGTCAAAATAAAATTAAACGTTCAATGTGACTATCTCCTATCTCTATCTTTCTATCTATCACCGTTCCCTAGTGCCATGCCCCTGTGTTTCCCAATCACATTGGAAAGAGTCGCTGACTAACACTGTTCTGCTTTTTGCTTGTCTTGTATAGGTTGCTCCTTTAGAAGAAAACCACACTGATCGATTGCTTTCAAGGATGAAGAAGGAAAGTGATTTCTCTTCAATTCTCAATCCACGCCCCACAGGGTGTAACTTTTAGCCTGTCCTACGCTGATTTTGAACCAGAGAAGGCAGTCCTGATTTTTCTGGGTACACAGGAACCTGGAGCTCTCAACAAATCTGAAGATTGTGAAGCAAAACCACTGGCCTTCAGTTGCTATTAAACTTGGTTTTAATCATACAGGGGGGTTCAGCGCTGATTTCTTAAGGGGAATGTGAGTCTGGATACATCGACAGACCTCCTGTGATACAATTCTAATAAAGCTTTCTGTTTTAAATGAAAGAGAGGGGAATTGCCTTATTCATTCAAAAGAATGCAGACCGAATTTGTGCCGTAATTCAGTGAAATGCATTAGTTGTTCATAAGTCTGATGCAGGTCCAAAAATCTCATTAAATATTGCAGTTAGTCCAGACTAGATGGACACTAAGCAAACATTATTAAACACGTACCAACTGTGAAGCACTAATTCTATACAGTGCAGGTGGGTTTGGAAAATTTTTCTAAAGCAATACCCGTTTTCAGCAGATTTGTTTAAAAATGTTGTTCTCTGGTGTGCACCTAACTGATGCACAATCTTTTCCACTAGAGGTCAGTAGAATGCCAGTTTTGCAACAGTTTTCTGTTCTGAGTGATTTAAAAAAAAAAAAACTGAAAATGAGTATGAACTTAATAAAAGTTTACTGCTGTATGCAAAATCAGAGCGAAGTGTAGTAGCACAGTGAAAGTATGCTAAAATAAACCCAAGTAAGCTTCAATCAAACGAATTGAGGGTGTATTCGCTAATAATACCTGGATCTGGACAGTACTTTTGAATGTTTTTTTTTACATGCACCAGCCCCTTCACAGAATTTCTTCCCTACTTCATAATTATATAAGATGCATTTTTTTTCCAGGAGTAAGCAGAACTAGCAGTAGAGACTGGGGGGAGAGAAAAGAAGGATGCTTCTCCCTGGAATTTTTGCAAGCTGGCCTCTGCGTGTGCTCTTCAGCCGCGGTATAAATTACACCGCCATTCCTTCATGCTACATTCCTGAGGCTGGCTGAAGCCAAGGTTTAATGAGTAGCAAAGAGCGTTTCAGGAAAGTTTCAATAGACTAGAAATATAGCAGGACTATCAAACAATGCAATGTACGCTGTGATGCGCACTGGGAATGGCTTTTTAAAAGCATTTCTCAGCAGCGATTCAATAAATCCATTCATTAACGGGGATTATTTCAAAAGAAGAAAATACGGTCCTTCCTCTTGTTCCTCTTAATGACAGTTAGCTTCCTCACTGACTGTTTTACCGCCATACTGATCGCTGTAAACCGACTCAGCCCCCAAGGAATAAGAATCAACACGATAATGAATTGATTTATTGAATAGTTGACAATAAGAACTGAATGTTTTGCTGAATGATCAGAGTGTTCCTGTTTCTGAATGCACTGTTTGGCCACTTTATAATCTTTCCCGCTATACCGGTCTGAAAGGAGTCAAACCCCGAGACGCATGTACCAATACAATACACCAGGGGCAGACTTTAGTCCCGAATTTGAGTTTTGTTTTTTCAATGAAGTAATACATACAAAAGATCGATACATCCCATCTTTTTCAAGCCCCGTTGATTATATGCATGTTTAATAGCATACCCCTAGTTCCGTTCAACAAGCAATGTGTCACACAGAGTTTAAACTACCTATGGCCAAAAGTTTTGCATCACTGTATAGAATTAGTTCATTTTGCTTCATAAAATCAATGTTAACATATTAAATTACATACCTCTTTCTAGTTTTCCATATACTGTACTACTACTATGGTTTCCGTTAGACTTTTTCAATATCATTTTGTAGTTTAGACTAATAATAATAATTTTTATATAGCACCTTTCATAGTGGACCACCATTACAAAGCGCTTTACAAGATACGAGAGTAGGGTGGGTGAACCGTGCATCAGCCGCAGAGTCACTTACAACAACGTCTTGCCCAAAAGACAGAGCACAAGGAGGTTCAGTGACTTGCTCAGGGTCACACACTGAGTCAGTGGCTGAGCTGGGATTTGAACTGATGACCTTCTGGTTACAAGCCTGTTTCTTTAACCACTGGACCACACAAACCTGTTAAATAAAATACCTAAATTATGTTATATACACACAAACTTATTATTTTTTTTTTTCCCTCAACCCTAAAATTCTAAGTGATGTAAAACTTTTGGTTGTAGCTGAGATCAGGCGTGGCCAAAGTTAACCCTTCAAACCCTGTTTTAAACTGTTTAATTGAACAAATTAAACCACCACCCGGACACTGAAGTAGTACAAGATCTCATTTAACCTGGTAATCCTGGGGTGGAATGGTCCTCCAGGACCAGGATTGGACCCCCCCTGTGCTAGGGTTTATTCACGGTAAACACACTGGTATTAGACTGCTAGCACTGGGTTTTTTCCAGTCCTGTTAAAAAAAAGGTTACAAGGCAGGCATTTTTTCATAAAAATGTATTAGATTAAAAGCTAAGAAAGGTGAAACAGTCTCATACAGGGTCAGTGAGAAAGATGTGAGGTAATGCACACACTCACAACGGGTCCCTAGAATTGAACATTTCCCTCACACTGATAAAAAACATACAAAAAAATAATAATTATAAAAAATGAGAAATTATTCCTGGGTTCAACAATATACTGATATAGGGAGCTTTGGTTCAGAGTTGGTCCGTATTGCTTGAACGATGCGCTATCTTTGAGAAAACACAATAGTAGCAATTACTATGTACATTTCTGTATACTCCACCTGTCTGAGACACTGGTGCTTCAAGGTAAAAACACTGTTAATGCAGGTCCCCGTAATCTACAGATTGGAAACACATGATCTACGGGGGGGGGCACCTGTAAACATCAATGAGGGGGATCTGAGTGCTGAGAGAGAGAGAGAGAGAGAGAGAGAGAGAGAGAGCGAGCGCTGTGTTTTTTACACTGCAGGTAAAGGCATAGCATAAGTTCACTTGCTTATGCATTTCTTTTCTGTAAATTTGAGATTTCAGCCTGAAACACGGAATGAAACTGAAAATCCATGGAATGTCGCTTGCTTGTTTTTCTTCCCGTTTCTGATTGGTTTTGCGGCCGTTTCATTTTATTTTGGGGTTTATAAGCTGTTGAGTTCTTGCAGAGTTTGATCCAGAACTTGATGCATTCCCAAGTTCTCCTCTTTGGCACTTGACAGTTTTTCTGTTAAAAAAAAGTAAAAGGGAATGTGATTAACTTTCATTCATTAGCAGAACCAAAGTTGCTCCTCAGCTGGCGATTCTGATAAAGATTACACAAATTCTCAGGTAGGATACACGTGTACTTGGAATCACAGGAGAGTAAGATGATTGAAAAGATAAAGCCTGTGCAGAAATGCATGGAATGGAATATGTTAAACAAATTTCCACTTTAATGGAGTAACAGCTAAAGGACTCAATTCTATTGATAATTAGTATAACAGAAACAGACTGTGGTCTCGTATGTCCCAAGCCCATATGGTAAAAATACCGGACATGGAAGCGACACAGACAGAGAAGCCCAGAATGCCTCCAGGATCATCAGTGAGTCAGTCGGGGTGCTCTTTCCAGGGATTCAGGTGCCTACCTCTATTAACACTACAGGCACATACTGAATCTACATAATAAAGTTCAATGCAGAATGTAATGTGGGTACTTGGCACTAATAAATGGTAAACACTGTTCATTTGAAACATGGTGCGAATCTGTAATGGCAGTGTGTCGCACAACACTGCCCATTAGGCAGCCAGAAGCTTCATTCTCAAATGAGAATAATGCTTTGACTAGGAGTCACTGTCCATGTCTCTTGTGTCACCACTGCACTGTGCAAGCAAAGCAAGAAGAAAGAAAAAAAAAAGAGAAAGTTTCTAGAACAGGAAGAACTTTATTAGACTTCAGTTTTTACAGAGAGATCGAAGAGCGAACGTTTTAGACAAAGTGGAGATCAGAAAGGCTGGCGCTGCTGCGGGGGCAAGGCTGAAAGGTCGTTCACAGGGAGGTCATGTCGTTGAGGGCGAGGTCCAGCTCCTCGCTGATCGCCTTGTATTTCAGTTTCTGAGTGTACAGTTCGTCTAGAGGTCAAAGTGCAGAGGGTAGAGGAAGGGCAGAGCAGGTCCAAAGAACAAGGAATAGCATGGAAACAAAGGAGAATCACATGGAGCAGACAGGACAGCATATAAAAAGAGAAAGGAAAAAACAGGGTTAGAAACACCAGAGAACTGAACACCACCAAAAATATAGCTGAATAAGATTCTCTTCAATCTCTAGTAGGGACGTAACCCTTTAAAAAGGTCGCTTTGAAATGTATTGTATGAAACCATTTGAACCAGCGCTCAGTTCCTTGTGTCCCTGAAAGGGTTAACCCTCTAAAGCATGATGCCACTCAAGTCACAGAGACTGCATTTATTATATTTGGCCAGCGGTGGCAGCACCTGCTATAGAAATAAGTTTAAAAATGGGTGATTTAGATTTCCATTCAACCCCTGGACGAATTAAGAGCAGATTCTCCTGGGTTTTGCAGCTTGAGCCAATCAAAAGCATTTGGGCTTGCAGCCAATAGCAAGGCTGCATTATATCTAATCGTTAGGATATCGTTCAGCATCCATCACCTGTAATGCATTCTCAAAGTCGATCAATTAATATAGCATGTTTAATAAATGTTTAATGTATCTGGCTGCCTGGAGGCACAGACCACAGGCTGCTCCCCTGACCACCTGGAGAAAAAGCCACAGTGATACAATCCTTTCCTAGCAGCTTCGAAATGCAGCCACAGGTGGAGCTTAATTTTACCTGCTGTAACAATAAAGCTACAAGCTTGCCTTATTATTATGTGGCGAATACCATTTAAAATTAACTGGCGTACCAAGCTGCAGTATGAACACTGACTAAAGCAATCTGCCTCTCAAAAACACCATGTAAATAAATACAGGCAATTCAAATGCTAACCTGTCCAGAGATGTCAGACGTATTTTCATAGGAAAGAGGAATCATTTTCTTACAGATTACTGGAGGCTGTGCTAAGTCACTGGTGCTAGGGTGACACCTGCTGGTACAGGTGTGGAAATGACAACCACGCTTTTTTTACAACCTTCATTTATCAGTCATGGTTTTAAATATTTTTTTTGAACAGGATCACCATACTGGATCTGAAATTGCAGGAATGGAAATAACTCCCATTGCATAGCGGTTTCACCCATTCCAGGTTTTACTATGAGCGTGATTAGCCACAGCGTATGGTTAACAAGCTCATGTGCGTCTTATTAAAGTGGTAGTGAAACCAGCAATGGATCAAACTGCTCTGCAGCTGGAGTCTGACTTCAATCCCTGAATTGCTTTAGAAACGGAAACATTGAGCGCCACCTACTGTCAGTGCTGATCAGCATCACCACAGCAGAGAGCACACAGCACAGCGCACCCAACAGCCAAACTCACACAGTGCACAAGAGAGAATTATGGGTTTCCTACCTTCCAGATCATCGATAGTCTTTTCCAATTTGGCGACTGTCCTTTCAGCAAACTCAGCCCGGGTTTCAGCCTGTAGGGAGAGTAGGAGTTAGTGTGGCACAGCATGTGTAGAGCCACTTCACAGAGAAGCCTTACAGAGAGCGGCACAGCGTCGCTTGAAGGGAGACCACACCTCTTTCAGCTTGTCGCTGAGAACCTTCATTTCCTCTTCATATTTGTCCTCCTTTTCAGAGTACTGCAAAGAGGTAAAAAAAAAAAAAAAAAAAAAAAAAAAAAAAAGCATGACTTTAACATAGCATTTCAAGTTTATACTGTATCGATCTTGCAGAACACTGCAATGTTCGGAACTGGAAAAGAGAAATAAGAGTTTTCTACCCAATGTGAAGTGCAACTACTACGAATAACAACAGTAACTGAAAATGGATTGATTGTCCCACCCCACAGTTCCCATTCCACACTGAACAATTGCTGTAGGACTGAAGCACTGCCCTCCATTGTTAGCAGTGAGAATATTCTCCTTCGTGCTGCTTGTAAGCGACACCCAGGATTCTCACCTTCTCAGACTGGGCTTCCAGAGACTTCAGGTTATTGGTGACGTTTTTCAATTCTTCTTCCAATTCACTGCACTTCCTGCGACAAACAGGAGACAGGAAGAGTTACAAAGTCTTGGACGGAATCCTGGGAAAGGCCATGCGCTGTGCAGCCCTCGTGTTAGCTGAAAATATCAGCCTTGGAAAATCTAATCTTGAGACTGCGAGTGCATCCACAGGCTGGTTTCACAGATAAAACCTGCCCAGGATGGGAACCATCACGGAAAAAGAAAGACTAATCAAGGTTCGCAGTCTAAATCTGAAACAACAGCACAGAGATAAAAAGAGACAATAAAGAAGCTGATCGCTGCACAGTGAGCCTTAGACACTTACAGTGCCAATAATAAACAACATACAATAATAAACCAAATAAAGTTAAAGTGATCTAAGCTTATTTTACTTGCAGAAGCGAGCTGGGAGAGAACTGTGCATTTCTGTTGCCTTTCATTAGGAGCTTCATGCAGCCATCAGATATTCAATCTGCACCGGATCAGCACAGCTGGCACAGACTCAAAGTGTAAGCTGTGCAGTGGAGCGCCCCATGCTGTGCTGAGACATGCAGGTATGCTCTACTGTTTCAATTCAAAACAGGTGTCTGGACCTGTCAGGTCATTCATACTGAGCACGAGGGGTTAGAACTGAGAAGATGGCACAACTGCAGTGTGGGCACCTTGAGCCTTGAGCCCACACTGCGAGTCTGATCAAACAAAACCAGGAACGGGAAAACCAAGTGTACAGCTATGGCTAAAAGTTTTGCATCACCCTATAGAATCAACTCATTTTTCTTCATCAAGCCAAATTAAACCTGCTGAATAATGTCACGTTAACATATTGAATCACGTACCGCTTTCTAGTTTTCCCATAAACTTAACGAAAAACTGTCATATTGAAAAATGTTCTAATACTACTGCCCTAGTATTATGGCTTCTGGTAGACTTTTGCGATAGTAGTTTACACAAAGATCTAAAATTACGTTCATGTTTTATTTTATTTTTTTTATTAAAATGTTTCATCCTAAAATTCTAGGTGAAGCAAAATTTTTGTCCAGAGCTATGACTTCCTTGAGCTCCACGCTGAAAGGCAGCTCTACTCTGCGCAAACACTGGTAGAACTTTTTTTAGAAATCGTCGTCACTGTATCCACGTGCACTTCAGTTGCGACCAGCCGTCGTTGCAGCTTGGCAGGTCAGTTTAATTCTCATCCAGGTAAATCAGACAGCTTTGCCATGCCTGTTAGAGAACTCTGGGCTCCAAGTCTACCAAGCCTTGAATCCATTAATGAAGATCAGAAGAAATGAAATGAGCTTACAGTTCTGAGATCTCTGCTCTCTCCTCGGCTCGCTCCAGCTCACCCTCCAGAATAACCAGTTTCCGTGCAACCTGGAAGAACACACAAGGGTTTTCGTAAAGATTTAAAACATTTTGCATGAATCTCTGCAACAGCATGCAGGTTTAATCCATGGACTCGAGCAGAGGGTTCTGGAACACTTAAAATGTCAGTTTTTTTTTTTTTGTTTGTTTTTTTCTGGGTTCTACAGAATCCATACATTAGGTAGATGATATCATTAAAAAAAAATGTTTACATTTTTAATAGGATGAGAAATTAATTAATAATATAATTAAATGTAATTAAACTCTGCAGGCCAAGATCTTGCAACTGGGAAAGTGTTTTAACTTCGTAATGTTCTGTGTTATGAATTTTCGGAAACAATAAATGCAGTGCTCCCTCGATTTCATGATCTGACCGGTTTAAAAACTCCTCCCACTGGGATGAACCGAACAATGGAATTGTGAAAGCGGTGGGGAGCTGTAGAGGTGCCTGTATTGGAAGGGCTCAGCTGACCTCCTCGTATTTGCGGTCAGCCTCCTCAGCGATGTGCTTGGCTTCCTTCAGCTGCATCTCCTGCATCTCCATCTTCTCCTCGTCCTTCATGGCTCTGTTCTCAATCACCTTCATCCCTCTGGAGACGGGGAGAAAGAAGACGACTGTGTGTTTTCACTATGCCTGCACTACTATATCATTGCAGATATAACGTGCTGCATCCTAGTTCCTATTGTATTTTAGTAGTATCACTTGCTGTAAACGACATTGTATTTCAGTATTAAACTTGCACTGCAACACCTGCAAGGCCAAAGAAACAAGGTAAGGCTAGCAGACCATAATGTCCGAGTCTCATGTTTCTGGTTTGGTAACTTTACTAGAGAGATTATCCTTTTGTTTTAGCTTTGAGGCTCAGGGGGTGACTAACTCTGTTCTTGGAGAGCGGCTGGTTCTCCTGGTTTTTGTTCCACCCGAGTTCTCATTTTACTGAACTAAACCAGCAACTCCCAGGCCATTGATGATTTAAAGCTAACCAGAAAATGTGCAGGATTGTGGCTCTCCAGGACCAGGGCTGGCCACCCCTGCTCTAGCTCCTAATGTGGACCCCCCGGTACTGACCGCTCGCTCTCGTCCGCTGACTTCTCCGCCTCCTCCAGTTTCTGCAGGGCAGTGGCCAGGCGCTCCTGGGCTCGGTCCAGCTCCTCCTCCACCAGCTGGATGCGACGGTTCAGTCCGGCTACATCTCCCTCAGCCTGCAGAGACACGGAAGACCAGGGCTCAGGGCAAAGCCAAAGCGCACACACAAACACGCCGTCACAATCACACACAGTACAGCTTGGGAGAAAAGTTTCATTCGATCAGCTTACACCCTGCACGCACAACCTGCCGACTTTTTGTATTGGAGCTTTTTCCAGCACTTATGTAATCAACCTGGACTGCATCAACTGCCTAGACATATATGAATGTATGACAGGGATGGAAATGAGACTCCCATTGCATAGCAGTTTGATCCCTTCCTGGTTTTACTAGGAGTTTAATAAGACACACCTGAGCTTGTCAGATACACACTATCTCTAATCAAGATTGTATTATAACCTGGAATGGGTGATTTCTATCCCTATATATATGATACAGAAATCATAAAGACATCTGGGAGAATGTGATAGAAACTGGTATTCTACTGAAAGCAGGTTAAGGTTTGCAAGTCATCCAAAGGAAATCACAGTAACCAATATAACAATGCTGTGCTTGGTTTATGGCTACTTCAAAACATGTATACTGGCAGTGTAAATTAGGTAACATGGATCAAGCAAGGTCTTTATCAGCACACAGGACAGTAAAGAGACTTTTATCGCCTGAGCATCAAAACTGCTTAAGCAGGAAGGGCTGCGTTTTAGGCACATCTGTCAAGCTGGTCTTAAATTCCAACGTGGAGAGTGGAGAGAGAAAGTACCACTCTGCAAATTCAACACTAATATGTGAGGATCTGGCACACAAGCTCCACCGAGCAGAGCGCAGGGAACCTGCAATTAGGAGATTTGTACAGCATGCTTTATCCATTCCCTCATGCACTACAACATGTCATTAGGACCAGGCCCATTCCGTGCCTGCGTTCAATTTCTGTTCCCGTCTGAACGCATATCATGGCATTTTTTTCTTGTTGGCATCAACCGACAACCAAACCCAAGCCAGTATCTTAACCACTGTGCAAAATAAGTGCACAAGCCACTCTAGAGATTGCATGCATGGGGCAGGATTCCTAAGAGCAGGGCATCACACATTGCACACTACTGCTTAGAGCTGGGTAAGTTAAAAGGAATCTTTGAGGTTGCAAGTGTTCCATTTTACAGGAGAGTGTAATGGGACACCTTGGTAAAGGGTGTGTGTGTTTACACTGCCCTGCACATATTTAAAAGCACAATGTTATGCAATAACAGTTAGGCTTGGCTGTATTTATATTCTTGACCGTTCCAGCCAGGCATCAGCATTTGCAGGAATGATTGCAGGGAAAGTCTTTGAAGCATTTCATCTGTGATTGTGACCAATTCAAACACCTTATGGGAACCGTGTTGGTTTAAGTAGCTCAGTGCTGTGTAAGCATGACAAACTGGCCAGGCATTGAGACTAACAACTCAATGCATTTACTCAGTTTCAGCGTTTTTAAAAGGCAACCACAGTGTAAAACGCTGGTTTCATCTTCCCAGTTTCTGGTTGAGGATAGGGGTGGAAATGAAGGAGAGCTGCTGCGAGAGACACCGTATTGACTTCATCCTTCACAGTGATGACAGCTACAGCATCGGTGCAAATCACTCTCATCAGTGCATTAAAATGAACCCTGTGAAGCCAGCTGCACTCCCATTGCACAGCAGCCAGGGCCAGTCCAGGTTTTACTGCGAGTTTGACCCGCAATTACAAGATCAGGTATATAGTATCGTGCTCCCAGTAAAACCCTGAGCAGCTCGCACTGCTATACAAAGGGAGTCCTGTATCTCACCAGGAGAACATGGTACAGCTGTAATAATGTAAATCAAAATGATGTTCCTTCATCCTTTAATATGCAACACATTGCTCATGCTCTGAATTACTCCAAACGGTCACAATAGTGACAGATTAAATACCCTTATAGATCTGGTTTAGGTCCTGCAATTGCAATGGGGGAAGGAGGCAGTAATACAAAGCAACACCCTGTTAAAGCAGTTTGCTCGGTTCAGTTCTTGATAGAGCTGGATGTTTCCTACTTAAACCACTTCACAGATAACAGCAGGGGAGCCCGATTGTATCTACAGCCTTTGTTCTTGGACATTAGCACAGGGATTAGAGAGAGACCGGTTATCTGCCCTGTGTGTACAGAGAGCAGGTTTGAGGCCGTAGTGCTGTGTCTGTCTGCACCTTATCTATGCAAAGAGAACTGAAACCCACCCCAAACTAAAATAAACTAGCAAGGTTGTTAAAACACTACAGGAAGTTCAGAAGAATTCTAGGGTATCAGTAAGTCTCTAGAAAAACTGACCAGTCTTGAAAGGCTCCATGTTTTGGGTTTTTTTTTTAATGGTTTAGTTTGACTCATATGGTGGCTCTCCTTAAACCAAGCAAAAATAAAGTTTATAAAAAGTTGACAGGATAACAGCCCACGTTCACAACCAACATCCTCCTTCCTGCCTCCCTCCTAGATAGGGGCGTTCAGGATGAGAACTCTTTCCATGTCTCTCTCTCGCTCCACCTCTTCCACAAAGCGCTCTCCAGCACACAAAGCCACACTCCTTATATGGCCAGAGAATGTTTGCTGTAAAAATCACATGAAGATGGAAGAGCAAATTGCACAAAAATCTAAAAGAAACCATCTGTTTGGCTTTGAACTGGGAACCTGGGGAGGAAAGGCAAGGCGCACAAACGTGGCAGCCAACCTCTGCATTTTGTTTTGCAAACAAAACCGTGAAAGTTTTTCAGCCCTTTGAGGAAAATAAAAGTGCAAAGTGTTTAGCAGACCTGTCCCCTCAACTCATCCTTCTGGTCTAAGTAAAGCCAAACTACAAACCTCAAAACCACAGCAAAACAGGAACAGGATAGTGCACTGTGAATGGCTATTTCCTTTAAAGAGACCGCAATGAAGCTGAACCTGGACACACATTATTCACCCAAAAGTAACTGTCAATTTTCAGGGTTTGCAGGTAACCTAGCTTGCCTGGATCCACAATTCCCATTATATTATTGAGAAATAATCTAACGCATGTCAAGAAGGATCTAAGGGAGGATGGGGTTAAGACTAAGAAAATACAATGACTTGATTTTTTAAAATCCCATGGAGCCTTTGGTTTTTCTTGAAGGGATTTTAAAAAGTGCAGCAAAACTTAAAACACAAACTGGTGCAGTAAAGGGTTAGCCAAGGTTTTGATGTGTAACTTATAAAAGACATTGTTGATTGATGGGATACCAGGTTCAGACTGAAAGGGTCTTAGTGGATCACTAGCTGTGCTTGCCCAGTTCTGTGAGCAGATTTCCCACGTTAAATCAACATTCGTTTGCAGGGATGGAAATAAGACTTATTGCTCAGCAGTTTGGTCCGTTCCTGGTTTTATGATGAGTTAAGACATACCTGAGCTTGTTACCTATACACTATGGCTACTCAAGCATGTACTAAAACCTGGAATGGGTGTTATGCAAGTCTTATGTCCATCCCGGAGTTTGAAACTGTTGTGGCGTTAAATTTTTTGGACCATCTTATCCAGTTTTCATTTTAATCCTGTGAATTGGCCATTGTCTCCTCACTCAATCCCCACTTTGGAATTCTTCACAACCTTCTGACCAGCGACTAGCCTCCTGGGGAGAAACTGGAAGTAGCTGCAGGCTCCCTGCCCCCTGGGTCAGCTCACAGGCAAGGATCTCTCAGCTCTGTAGCCGTCCCAACCAGCCACAAGCCTCCCGGTCATCCTACACCATTTCATAAGGGATGGAATAGTCCCCCCCCCCCCCGCCCTCCATCCCTCCTCCCACCAACCCCCGATCCAGCCTGACTAAAACCTGGAATCCAGACACATTCCCACGGTGCACAACACAAAATGAATGAAGCCGGCCTTTTAAAATTCCTTGGTTATTTTCAGTTTCCAAAATGGTAACTCCGCGGGTATTTAAAACAAACAGCGTTCTACAAACTCAAGGGGTCTTACAGTAGCAAGCTTGAGCCCGGTTTATGTTCAATGCCTGAGCTGTACACAGTTGCGCTCGGATGCTGCAGACTGATCAGAGAGTGGGGCGTGACTCAGGACGGGTCTAGGGGTTCTGAAACTATGTGTTGTGTTTTTACTCCCAAGTTGTCTACTTTCCTTTAAAATCTGGGAACACTTTTGATCAGGTTTCAAATGCTCATCTAGGGGGTTCTACTGAAACTTTGAAGTCCAGTTCAAAGACGAAGTCCACATGGATGATTACTGCTTCAAGATCATGCAACACAGATGACCGATCTCATGTACACCCCCAGGTATTGCAATGGAATGGGCAAAAAGAAGACGTGGTTATCCTCATTCTGTTAGAGTAAATCTTACATGGTTGTTTTCTTTGGTGGGGATCTATAATGTATATATGAGTCACACAATCATCTCATCTCATTTTAAAGTTGGTGCTGTTCAAACTACACCAGTGCCCTGAATGACTCCAGCACTGGAATACACCACTGGCCTCTTCCCAGCTTAACTTCGTGAATGCTGATTGATGATTCTGCAGAACAGGGCTGTCTAGGAGATGCTCTTAGGAGACTAACAGCCAGGATATTGCACAGGCTGGGTTGAGTATATTTGCCTCAGGGTTGTAATCTCTTAGTACTTTTAAGATGGCTGTAGGTGCTTTACTCACACACGTCACCTGGGCTGAAGAAACAAAACGACATCCTGCTTCCCTGTGACTCAGAGATAACGCATAGCATGAGATCTGCATCATGCATTGGATTACACAGGCTGGACTTCCACACTCACGCCACTAGTTTTAAAGCGGTGTTCTGTTAAAAGCAGCCTATACTCCATTTAGAGACTTTCGGGTTTCTACCACTCCCCAGACAACACAAACCCATCGTCTTACACATTCTGTGAAAAGCAAGACAGGGCTGGTAACGTTCATTAACCAAACTTAAAAAGGTTTTGAAAATGGGTTACGAATGAGGGCTTAAGACCTGCAGTTTGGAAGTCCTGTTTTGTCAACTCTAAAACTTAATTAATAACACAGATAATAATAATACACGTATTAATCTATCCTAGGCTTGATGCTATATAACGCGTTAGTGAACCGTTTTCTAACTCAGTGCTGCTTTTCTAATGGACGAGGCGTATACACTGCTGGCGTTAGGACGCTTCAGAAATGACCGTAATTCATCTGCCGATCTTGACTGCAAAGCCAACGCCTTCTATTGTACCCTGTCACTGCTGCGAGTTGAATCAATTTTTAAATTTATTTTAAACAGACTCGCTATTGGAATAACTTAAAGAGAAGCCATGACAGGGGGAAAAAAAACCAACACGATTTATTTTTGTTTTTATAAAAGGAAGTGTTAAGGGGGAAAAAAAGTGTTAAGAAAAGTTTGTAAAAATAAAAGTTAACGCGTCCTCACTT